>NW_015386240.1:13309-65082 GCF_001527695.2 Protobothrops mucrosquamatus
TGGCCTAGGATAATTTTTAAGAGGGGTTTTTTAGAGGGGTTTTTAATTACTTTTTAATTAGACAATTTAAATATCTCATTTTAATTAATTTTAACTTGTGATTGTTAGTGGTGTTTTTTAATTGATTGTCAGCCGCCCTGAGTCCGCAAGGAGAAGGGCGGGATATAAATTCAAATAATAAATAAATAAATAAATAAATTGTTCTCTAAAAACATTTGTGGAATACCTTTCTATATTGAATACATCTCCCTGCCACCAAGTTGTTTCTTTCATGGTGCAGAACACAGGAGACATAACTAGTGTTCTACTTTCCATCTCTGTTCTAGTGTTGTTAGGACTAAAACTAGAAAAACCAAAGGTAGCTTTCATTGAGCTAATTACCCACAGTATTACTTCCAATGGCTATGGGAAGTTTCTTTTGATAAATACATGAATACTGAAATATATAGGCCATTATTTTGATTTAGGGGCTTATTGGGAATGTGCTGGTTGCAAATCAAACTAGGAATTTCCCATAGTCATTTTCCAACATTTTGCTGATAAACATAGGCTAATTTATGAAACCTAAACTTTGTTTCACAAGCTTATGGAAATAATGAAATGAACGTATTGCATCTTAATATGAATGGAGCACACTAGGGAGTGTAGGAGTAAAATATATTGTTATCATTGTCAATATCACATCATGAAGATAGCCAGTATCTACAGTATATAATAAATGTGAATTCATTTGTCCGTCCGTCCATCTGTCCATCCGTCTGTCCATCCATCCATTAGCAGTCTTATTAAGAAGTTTTAATTTAACTTAATTGAATTTTAGCTGAAATGATTTCCTAACTTTACTAATGAGGATAAAATGAGAAGTGGCTACCATAGTCATATTTTATTTGTTTGTTTGTTTAAATTTGTTCACTGCTCTGTACAGTGTCATTTTGAATGACACACTAACCAACAGCCCTTTATTTTCTTTTGTTCTATCCAGATAACAGAGTTGGCAACTGTTACTTGAAATATGGACCAAGAGGTGATGGGAGTCTGTCCTGCAGTACTGAAATTGGTGTTGGAGTCAGTCGTTCTTCTTGTTGCTGTTCCTTGGGAAAGGCCTGGGGGAATCCCTGTGAGACATGCCCACCTGTAAATAGCAGTAAGGAAATGACTCTGTTAGATGGGAGGACAAATAACTAATATAGCAGATAATATGGCCATATACATGAGCCATAAGGTTTTCTATAAACCAGTGCTTATGAGGAAATAAACATTTCTCAGAGGTGATACATCAACTTGTCAAAGTTCTTTGCTATACTTCCATCACATGTCAAACTAATCCTCAGGACTTTGTTTTATTCTTGGTTGTTTTATTTAATCCCTAGGTGAATATAATACCTTGTGTCCAGGAGGCGAAGGCTTCAGACCAAACCCCATAACAATTATCTTAGAAGGTATTTTTGTTTCTTTCAGTATAACCACCATGGGTTTTGCTGATAGTACTCAGATTTAATAAATTATCTATAAAGGGAGATTTGTAAATTGAGGTTAGAGAAAAAGTACTTTCACATTTAGAATAAGGATATGAATGAACCAATGCCTATTGAAAGAATGTGGAATAAACTACAATAAACATTTTAAATATAGATGGGAAAATTGATAAAAAATAATTCATGCTGATAATTCAACCTTCTCTATTTATATAGTTTTTCTACCAGTTCACAATTTCCATTTGGAATGCTGAGGTTCTCAGAATTTCTTGTTGGATTTGGCAGGTCTTACTGTTAAAGGGGAATAAAGACAGTAACATTAGTTGCCCAAATTTTATTACTTTTGGTATCTCTAAGGAATTTCCATCATCACTTCAGAAAAAGAATAATTAGAAATATGAGTTGGCAACTCTGTACTTGATTATTAGTTCCTGCTGGAAGAGAGAAAAAGGCTGAAAAGGAAAAGTTACTGAATATGTATTAAAATATACTGCAAAAATCACTATGTTTGGTTAAATCAAATTAATAAAGCTAGAAATTAATAGTAAGTATGATTTAATTGTATTATTTCAGTAGAGGAATCAAATGTGTTCAGTATTTTAATATTGTACTTAATATTTTTCCATCCAAAATTATGAGAGTTAAGTATTCTCTTAACTTTGCATGGATAATCATTTATTTGCAGCTTTCCCCCTAGATCTCTGTAATAACAAAGTAAACAAATTTATAATCAAAACTAAAAGCATAAGTTAATGATTTAAAAGTAGTCTTTCATGTAATTTTTATCAGCCAAAAACTGTGGCTTTCTTTTTCTTTGCAGACATTGATGAATGCCAAGAATTGCCTGGTCTATGCCAAGGTGGAAACTGCATCAATACTTTTGGCAGCTTCCAATGTGAATGTCCCCATGGGTACTATCTCAGTGAAGAAACACGTATCTGTGAAGGTGAAAATTCTTATTTTTCCTTATAGTAGGAATGGAAAAACAATATTCTTAACCAATATTTTGTCCCACAACCATTTTCCTCTTGAGAATATTGTATATATATTTAATGTGGAGTCATAAATTAAAGCTTGTGGGTTCTAGCTATTCTGCAGATCCCATTACTGAATTTGTCATAAATAATAGAAATTGAATCCTGTATTCTGATATTAACCCAAATAACCCAATAGGGTGCAAATTCTGTCCTTTCTCACAACATTTCTTCAAAAATAGGTTCAAGCAATGTTCAAAAATGTATTTAGGTCACTGTCTTACACAAGGAAAGAGATTTTAAACAAAGGACTTAAAATTCTTAACTTATAGATTAAGTTAATTCTTAACTTATAAATTCTTAACTTCACTGTAAAGCACAATTGATATACTTAAGTTTAAGCTATGAATATACAAACTCTAAATTAATTTTATTTGATTCAAATTCAGCATGTTGATTTCTTTTTTTCTGTTTTGAAATAATGGAAACTTGATCTATATAGCTAGTCCTTGACTTATGATCAATCACTTAGCACTCATACAAACTTACGACAGACCTCCCCAGAGTTACTTAAGACCCAGATTCACAGTTTCAATAGCTACCCCCCCCATGGTCACATGATTGCATTTAAGGCACTCAGCAATTAGTCTCATTTACAGTCATTTGCAGTGTCCTATGGTCACATGACCATGATTTACAAAATTGTTGTTGGAAACTGGTGTTTATTGGTTAGCTGGTTTTCAGTAAAAGATGCCATTGCAGACAATAGAGTCACTTAACAAATGTGGCATCCACTGAACATGTCCAATGATATGGTGACCCGCTTCAAGATTAGCACGACTTAACAACCATAATTCCAGGCTCAATTATGGTCGCAGGTTGAGGACTACCTGTATAGGGCCTGCAACAGAGGGAAAGGATAGCTGTCGTATCCTGAGTCAATGTTCTTCTAACCACATATCTGTCAGGTTCACACAGTGATTTTCAGTGAGAATGTAGCATAGGAAAAACATTGTACTATTGATACAGTTTGTGGATTATTTAGTTAATGTTGACTTTTAAAAGATGAGTAAAATCTCAAACAGAGGATTAAGAGATCCATTATTTGTAATAGAGTGTTGAAGTTTTCATTTCTTCAATCTATTCTATGTTTTAAGTCTTGCTGATCTGTTATTATTCAACATTTTTACTTATTGAAATTAATTTTGATGGTTGATTTTTTTCCCCTCAGATATTGATGAGTGTGTTGCACATCCTGGTGTATGTGGTCCTGGGACATGCTATAACACCTTAGGAAACTATACCTGTATTTGCCCCCCAGAATATATGCAGGTGAATGGAGGACATAACTGTATGGGTATGTTTTCACATTTACGTGTTATATTTACTTTCTTAAACTCTTAAAACATGCTGATAATTGTTTCTATGCGTATATTTTTTATTTTATTTTATTTTTATTATTTATTTTTTTATAAACAACTCAAGGCATATGTTGTACGTGCAGAGACTATAAGCAAGGTTTGCACCAAAGCAACATTTATATAGAAGCATCATATAGAAAAACTTATTTAAGGTCAGATAAACTATTATTTTGTGCCTTTGAATTGGCATGGACTCCTGGGGACTGTCTGAACAAATCCATGAAGTTTTATTGGCAAGATTTCAGAAGTGTTTTGCCATTGCCTGTTTCCTCAGGCTGAGAGATCTAACTAGCCCAAGGTCACAGGCAAGATTAGAACCATGGTCTCCTTGTGTAGTAAAGGTATGCATGTGTGTGTGGGTGTGTGTATGTATATAAAAGGTTTTATATATATTATAGTGTTATTCATATTTATTATTAATTGGTGCGCAAATGAACATGCACACATGCACAATACAGGTATCCCCCAAACTACATATCTGCTTTAGATATCCTACCTATAAATTATACCTAAACTAAAACATTCTATACTTCCTTCTGTCCAAATTACTTTTGAAACAATGAGTATTGGAAGAAACACATTTAAAGTAGGATCTATAATATAAACTGCCCTTCAATATTAATGGTGCATTTGTAATTCTTTATTCCTACTTTCTTTGTTTTTGTAATTATGCCAAATTTTGGAGCTATAAGAGATCAGATTGATCCAATATAAAAAGAAAAGTTACATGAATCGTAACTTCCTTGATCTTGTTTTTCTTCTGGAAATTTCAGAACACTTAAAAATTAACCAGTACCTCTATCATGGCTAAGTTTCCTACCTATCCAGTTCTTTTCCTCATTCGTTTTAATAAACCATGGGATATAAATATGGCTGGCATATTTTCTGCTTTGTTTCAAATAAAATTGAGCTTTGTTAGGTCAAAATCCCTTAGCGTGATAAGTACAGAACCAAACATTTATTGTACTCTCCAGGATATTTTTAAAACCATGTGATTTTTATATGTTTAGATATGAGAAAGAGCTTTTGTTATAGAAGCTATAATGGAACATCTTGTGATAATGAACTGCCCTTTAATATTACCAAGAGAATGTGTTGCTGCACTTACAATGTTGGGAAAGCCTGGAACAAGCTGTGTGAACCATGCCCAGCTCCAGGGACAGGTAACCATTTATTTACATTTTCTTGAGCAATTTATATTTAAATGATATATTTGAATCTCAGTTTGGTATCATGGTAGCTTTAGCATGTTAGCCTCACTTTCAGTTTCACAGCAAGGAAGAAAGTAAATTTTAAAACCTTTCTCTCTCTTTCCAGCATTGTGTTTGGTTCTACATACAATTAAACTTGTTAAAAATAGAAGTTCTAATTCGTAGATAGTAGTGAAAGAAGGCTGTCCTCCTTCAGTTATTTATTTAATTATTTGCTTATCACGCTTGGGGGGGCTATTCTAGGTGGCTTACAACAGTAAAAACAGAGAAGTGAAAAGAAGTGTAAACCGAACAGTAGTAAAGTAATGAAACCATAATATGAAATAAACAATAAAACAATAAAAATACACTAATATGAGATTAAAAGATGGGTGGGTAGGATCAGGGAATACAGGGGAGAAGGTGAGAAATTTAGTAGCCACCTCCAGTGCAGTACAGTCCCATTGGGTTTTCAGGCCAATTGGCAGAGCCAGATCCTCTTACGGAAGGATAAGAGGGTAGAGGCAGATCTCACCCTGGGGTGGAGGATAGGATGTTCCAGAGGGCAGGATAAATGCTTTCCTCTCCATTGCTGTATTTTGATAGGAAAACTAAATAATTCAAAAAAGGTAGGAATTCACAATTACCATCTCTTTCTACAATCCTATATTGCAGTGTCTAATCAGTAATTAATAACTGGATTATTTTGGCTGAAGGAAATATTCCTATATGGAAGGCAGAAGAGTGCAGTTTGTAATGCAGTATTTTCTTCAGAATTACTGGTTTTTACATTTACTTTCCTATTAATTCTGGTGTTTCTTTTGCTAATCTAAGGCAGGAAAGTACTAGATTAGTGATAGGAAGCAACCATTAAAAAAAAAAATTACTGAAATATAATTGTACTACTTTTTAAAATAATGGCATATCTGTCTAAGTCTTGCAGTGAAATTTATTTATTTTCTACAATATGCATGTTCTTTTTCAGTGTATTAAATGTTATTTTAGTTAACTTGGGAATACTATCTTTGTTAGTGTTTGTAGCATTTTTATTATAAACAGAAAAGAATTAAAATGGCTTGAACAAAGATAAGGAATAAAATATAGAAATGTGAATTTGGCTTATCATAAGAATAATATGGAAATCCTCTGCAGTGGTTTTATGAGATAATATATTGTGCAAAAATAATTTTAAAAAATTAGATATACTTATAATTTAATAAATACAGTATACATGTACAGTCAGAAGGGTTATGTCCTTGTTGCTTTATTTATATATGGAACATCACAAATCTCAAAAATAAGAGTGATTTCTTATTCTGGAAGTAACCTAAGTTTCTTCTCACACCAAATAACTCAAACATGAGTTATGGTATTTGTATGACAGCCATACAATAGCAGGGAAAGAACAGGAAAAAGTTTTCAGTCTAGAGAAGAACTTGAGGATTAAAGATGAGCTTTTATTTGAGATGCGTTTCTGCAGGTCTCTGGAATATGTATTCAGGCTTGGCTCAGGAGAATTTTGATACCAATTGATAGTTATTAATTAACTACAAGGATTATAAAATAAAACTATGAAGTAATTATAAAAGACTTGCAATAAATATGTTTTCCCCCTTTTTGTTACTTAAGTTGAATTCAAAACATTATGTGGAAATATTCCTGGTTTCACCTTTGACATTCATACCGGAAAAGCAGTTGGTAAGTATGAAAGCTGTGTTTTTTAAACTACATAATCTAATAATGTAAGGCAGTGATAAGCAAACCTCTTCTATTTTTAACTACCTTTTAAAAATCAAGTCAATAATAAAATTCTGCTGTTTTAGAAATTACAATGTTTTCTCAACAATTTTTCCCCAACTTACGTTTTAAAGATACACTAAAGCTCATCCTGATATTTACATATATAGATACACACATGCATCTCTGCATGTATGTAAACTAGTATTAAAAGAGGAAAGCCTAGTCTGTTCCTTATACTTTTACTTTTTATGTATAATTTTTATTAAAGCTTTTAAATAAAAACATATTGCCGTATGAACCCAATACACGGAATGTTCATTTTTCAGATATTGATGAATGTAAAGAGATTCCAGGTATTTGTGCAAATGGTGTTTGCATCAATCAGATTGGAAGTTTTCGTTGTGAATGCCCCACAGGATTTAGCTACAATGATCTGCTCTTGGTCTGTGAAGGTGATGTACTATCTTGTATAGCCTGACCATTACAACAATTGTATGTATTTCAAGTTGGTGCAATTCACTGGATTTGCAGATTTTATACACTTGCACTGCCAAATAACCATTATCTCACAAGCATCTACTGTGTTTGAGTTGGCCAGAAAAAAATGCACAAAATGAAATATTTGTGGAAAGTTAGTGTATATTCCTCCATTCCTTTATGAATGTTTCCTTAAAACAGTCCAATTGTTAGAATATATAAGAACGTTAATGTTTGTTGAAAAGATAAAAGGATGCTTGTCTTTGAAAAATATTTCATTTCATTGAATTTCTGGCTTGGTTTTTGCCAGAATATTTTGCCAGTCTTCAGATTGTTAAGCTTTAAACCTTATTATAAGTTACAATTCTTTACCTAATATAAAGACAGTCTGTACATTTTTTATTTCACAAGGTAATGTTTATCTTGTTAATTCGATTTCTTACTTAGGAAAAAAAAGAGGATAATAACCCTCTTTATTAGTGTTATAAGCATCAGTGTTGCTTATGAAATATTGTGTTGATTTCCTATTGTTTGCTATGTTATAGATAGATTTATAGATTTATATATAGGTATACAGATTTAATGTAGATTTATTCAATAATTTTTAATCTTGATAATTTTCTATTAATATTTTTATTTATTATTTAAACATATATATTTGGGAACATATATATTACTTTCCTGACGATGTTGCAATACTTTAATTATCAAGTAAATTAAAATATTATTTATGTCTTAAATAGCATACAGATACTGTAAAATACTAGGCAGATAGATTGATTCAAAATGCATTTAGGTTTTAGATTTCAGCTGGAATGTAAAATACATGTTTACAATTGTTTGATTAAAATTAATGGAATATAAACATGCTTTGCCTGATTCATATTCACTGTTCCTTGTTCAGTACAGAAAATATCTGAAGTTTCATTGTGATAAAACACATATATTGATTCTTAATCATGGATTATTGATGTTACAGATATCGATGAATGCAGCAATGGTGATAATCTCTGTCAACGAAATGCAGATTGTATCAATAGTCCCGGTAGTTACCGCTGTGAATGTGCTACAGGTTTCAAACTTTCACCCAATGGTGCTTGCATTGGTACGTTATGGTCACCATGTTGCTTAATTTTCCTTTCAGTTACATATTTTCCAATTTTCTGTATTGAATTTGCATTTCATTCACCCTTTTTAAAATTCATAAACAGAAAAATGTAGTAGCGAAATAGGTGTTGTAATTTCCTTCAGTATAGCTAATATATTTATTTTAACATGCATAGAAAATAAAGCTTGTCCAAAGATTGCTGATTCAGAGAATAGAGCTTTTTCATAGAACAATTTTGTCCAGCGAGTAGACTTTGACTCTAATAATAATTAGCAGATTCTAAAAGTGGAATTTATGAGTCATAGATAAATCATAACACCATAGATAAATATATGCATCATATGCTTTATGTTTTGTTTTAGATCGCAATGAATGCCAGGAAATACCTAATGTATGTAGTCATGGCACGTGTGTGGATAAAGAGGGGAGCTACTACTGCATCTGTCAAAATGGTTTTAAGGCATCTCGTGATCAAACTATGTGCATGGGTATGTAAATAAATATATTAAATTTTAAATCTAAAGTATTGCTATGCTGAAGATTGGATGGCAACAGTAGAGTATAATAGGGAAGTATCAGTTTCATATGCACAGATAAAATATAATAACTAATGTAATAATTAAATATGCCAAGCTTTGTTACTTAACAGGGATATGGAGATTACAACTGTCAGAATTCCCAGATAGACAAATATTGGTTAAGACTGTATTATATGAATAAAATCAAACAACACTATTGGAACGGAACATCAATTGGCATGGGAAGAGTAGTATATTGATATTACCCAGTTACACATTCTGACGTAACTATGAATCCAGCTGAAATTATGTCTTAGTCCTTGGAGGATTTAAGGGAGGAGGAATGGGTTTATCCTCAATTCCTATGAGCTATAATGGCTATGGATGAAGAAATCAATAGTTTCTAATAGCATTTCTTCTTTGGTCCTGGGTGGTTTTATGTTCTCTCATATGAAGCAACTAGGTAGTATTCTTGGACTCATGATTCCTGCTAGAAAAGCAGGTAGAGACCTTGACCTTTGCACAGCTATATATTGTGCACAAACTGCAACCATTCCTGTGCCGAGAAATTTTGCAAAAGGTCACTTACATCAAGATTAGTGCCTGAGGCTATCCTTGAAGACCATTCAGAAACTATTCTAATTCAGAATGCAACAAGTTAAGTAGTCACTGGTGTATTATGGTCAGCCCATATGACCCCACTAGTTAGGGAACTGCAGTGGTTGTCAGTTTAAGGGCAACAGAAGGTGCTAACCTTTTTCTTTAAAGCCCTTTAAATAATATGACAAAAATATTTATTTTATTGACTGTATTTAGAGGTAGTCCTTGTGTAACAATGGTAATTGGGACCAGGAACTCTGTCACAATAACAGATGATCATACTGACTTAAGCAATAGCAATAGCACTTAGACTTACATACCGCTTCACAGTGCTTTACAGCCCTCTCTAAGCAATTTACAGAATCAGTTGCCCCCAACAACCTGGCTCCTCATTTTACCAATCTCAGAAGGATGTAAGGCTGAATCAACCTTGAGACGGTAAGACTCGAACTGCCGAACTGCTGGCAGCCGGCAGTCAGCAGAAGTAGCCTGCAGTACTGCATTCTAACCACTGTGCCACCACAGCCATTAAGATCGGTTCCAGTAGTTCCAATTATGGCACTTGGGCAAATCCTGTGGAATCATCTGGTGTGATGTCATATGACCTCCTGCTGACTTCCCCATTGACTTTGCTTGTCAGAAGCTGGCAATGAAGGTTGCAAATGGTGATCATTTGATCCTCTGTTATAACATTTGTAAACTGGTTGCCAAGCATCTGAATCACAATCATGTGACTGCAAGAATGCTGTGATAGCCCCAATTTCAATGACTGACTACACATGACTGCTAAATGAATGATCATTAATTAAGGACTACCTGTATAAACTGCCCAACTCAAACAGTGTGGCTCTTGGCAGTGTACAGAAGAATAAAAAGAATCAGAAGAATCATGTAATTTAAAATATACACAATATATAAATATAAAATGTAAAACAGTGACCAGGCACACTAATAAAAAGAACCACAAAGAGTCCAAGCATTTGGGGGGAAAGTCATGTTTTAACAGCTTTCCTAAAGGTAAGCAGAGCTGGAGCTTCTTATTGAGAGGGGGTAAGACAATCCCAGAACACAGGGCCACCCACCAATAAAATAAGCTTATTAAATCCCATAACATAGCAAAACTTAAAAGAGGGAAATTGGATCCTGCCCTTTCCACAAGAGAGTATGGGTCTTGCAAGTAACTCAGTCCTATGCCACGTAGGGTTTTAAAAGTGATAGTGCAGCTTACAGAGCAACAATGTGACATGGATGTAATAAGCTATGTTAACCATAACCCAATAAAAAGCCAAGTATAAGTATGGCCTCTCAGTCTAGGAATGGATGCAACTGGCACACAAGATATAGTTGTGGAAAGGACTCACTAGCCACAATTGCCACCTGCTCTCTGAGAAATCTAGATTGCACACAGGTCTGAACAGGACGGTACCACTCCATTCAGAACCAAAGTCGGAAATACTTTAGCTCCCAGATCTAGGGGATCCAAATCACTCAGTCTTAGAAAGCTTTAGCATTTGTTGGGTCACTGATACTACTCTAAGAAGCATACTGGTGGATGCTTCTACAGCCAAAAATTGGAAACCTTCCAAATGTACTGTCCTATAGGATCCTGGCTTCCCATTGATAGACCACATAATAAATGACACCATGTGTCAGCAGTGTTGCAATTAGCCACCAATAGCCAATGAAATCCAAAAATGGCAGCTGAGATCATTTGCTTTTCATAAATACCCATAAATTGGTCTGGAAGACATGACCTCACAGATAGTCCAGATAGTTCTATTGATGAGTATAGTTATATGATAAATTATGATAATGATGATTGTTGCTATAGTTTTGTTGTTCATTTATTGGTTTTTAACCCAAAACTGTAATGAGATCTGTAAACCGCTCAGAATAATTTTCTGAGAGCCATATAAGCCTTAGTAAAACACACAAAGAAATAGAAAATTAATTTTATTGTGAATAATTGTTTGATATTAATGTTTTCTATCTGTAGATGTAGATGAATGTGAAAGACATCCTTGTGGGAATGGAACTTGTAAAAATACAGTTGGATCATATAACTGCCTGTGCTATCCAGGATTTGAGTTAACTCATAATAATGACTGTATGGGTAAGAGAATGAATAAATAGTACATATAATCACTTAGCAAAAGTGATGATATAATATATTCAAAGAGAAACATGGAAATACTATAATATTTATTTCAGTCCTGCAATCAGAAAAAAATAGGATACTCTTTCAATTTCTTAAGTTTTATTGAGCAGTGTAATTATGATTATACTTTTAACTAATCAGAATTTGCATAAGTTTTGGTTGTCATTTCACATTTATTTGTTGTTGTGGCCTATTGTTATATTTCTATTCCATCAGTTTGTAGTCAAACAAAGCTCTTAATAAGAATGGTAGATAATATGAGGACATTCTACCAAATTTTCTTATGAGTCAAACTCATAGGTCAAATACAGAAGATCCCTAGTTGGCTCACACTTGAAGCAACAAATATTCTATTCCTTTCTAACAATGTTTTTTTTCTGAATTTGGAGTTTTACTTGTAATCAAATACAAATAATTCTACTTTATGGGAGAGGGGCAAATTACCCAAGAATGTGGTTGCTAAACTGTTGCAGTCTGGATTTAGACAGATTTGAGAATAAAATTGGCCCTAATTGCCCTGATAGATTTCCTTTTGTTGGAGAGAAATAAAAGGAGTGCAGTACTGATCCTGCTTGAACTTTTTAGCACTAAGCACAGAATCTTTGGAATCATTTCTGTGGTGGAGGTTTTGACGTTTTACCGTGCATGGTTTTAGAGAGTAGAATTACATGGTTGCACTTCTATTTTGGCATCTATATTGTAGAATTCCACAGAGTATTATCTCCACTATTGAGTTACATATTAACCTCTTTTTCATATATCAACATAAACTATATTTATTCTCCCCATTGCCAGTGAGGCCCTGTCTCTGTTGCATCTATTTAATATCACTGCCAAAGAGAGATGTCTTGGTTAGTAGTTGTGCCAGCCAGCTAGGCAAGGTGATTGTGCTTATCCTCTGATATGCTGCCATATCCCTCCAGCATATTCCCAGCCGGCAATTAAAATATCAACAAGAGTGTAATAATACTATCCATTTGCTCAACCAATGCCTCCCCCCATATTGGAAGATATTCTTTCCTCTGCTAAACTGAAACACGCTTCTCATTTTCCACTATCCAGTAGGTGAATATGAATGGACTGCTTCAACTCAATTTAACTCTTCCTGTGCCTAGAATTTTCTTGAATTGGATAACGTACCAACTGATGCTGGTACTAATTATTAGGGCTATGTGCAAAGATTTGAATGATTCCTTTGCTTCAGTCAAAAACCCAGTCAAAGCAGCCTCCCTTTGTCGTTTTGCCATAAAGTGTTGCAGCCATACTGGCTTTTATATATGCACTAAAGATGAAGATCAAAATTTATATACAAATATTTGTGGTCTTTCTGAATAGATTTCTTTGATGTATGAAATATTAAAAAAATAAAGATTTGTTTAGTAATATCTATTCTTAAATAATCCATATACCTTAAAGTGCTTGAGAGATTATTTTTTTATATACAAGGACCTCATTCCTTACCAGCCATGTTTTGCCATTTCCATGATTTTATCTCTTAGACGTGTTTATCCCTTAATATGCTAACTCTGTCTATATATGTGTTTTCATCGTATTGAACTCAAGACAAATACCTAACTTTTTCTTGTTTATTTATAGATATTGATGAGTGCAGTTCCTTCTTTGGGCAGGTGTGCAGAAATGGAAGGTGCTTTAATGAAATTGGTTCTTTCAAATGTTTATGTAATGAAGGTTATGAACTTACTCCAGATGGCAAAAATTGTATTGGTATGTATAAAAGCAATTATCAAGCGCCTTATGCTACAATCTAATGCACATTTAATAAGCTGCACTGGACATTGCGGAATGTACTTTTACATATATTTTGTAATATTCCTCTGGGTTTTTAGGCACCACCCATAGAACTGTGTAATTATTTTATTTATTTGTTTATTTAAATTTATTGGATGCCCAACATTTAGCTATTTTGGATGCAGATTTGAAGTAGCTTGTTTTCTGTAAGATAAATATACCATTAAATTTCCATGCAAGAGATTTGATTATGCACTGTCAGCAGGGGCTGATTTTAATATTAGATATAATTTTTTGACCTGCATATTTAACAGTTTTTTCAGCCATGTCACTTTCTTGAAGAAAGCAGTTCTATATAGATGAAGCTACTATAAAAAAAAAATCCAGCGAATTAGTGATAGAAATTGGGGAAAGTTCAATGAATTTGTATACAATATTTGCCTATTGTGCCTGTATATTTTATGGTGCAAGCAGTAAAAGTACTGAACTATGACTAGAAATTAAAATTTATCTATATCTATGAGAGTCATTAAGTGCTTATGGGACAGTCTGTCAGCTATATTTACTTCTGCTTCTGTTATGGATAAATAATGAATCTTGCTTTGTAGGATGACAGATAGAATATAAATTTAAGAAATAAATTCAACTCAGAATCCTTAAATTGGCACTTTTTTTCCTCCATTCTATTGAGATATTAATGAATGTGTAGTGCTCCCTGGCTCATGCTTTCCTGGGACATGTCAAAATTTGGAAGGATCATTCAGATGTATCTGCCCACCAGGATATGAAGTAAAAAGTGAAAGCTGCATTGGTAAGGCTGTCTTTTCTTTCTGGAAATAGTTTGCATGGTAACAAAATTGTTTATGGAAATAAAATTCAGGTTATTGTGCTACACACACAAACGTGTGTGTGTTTGTGATCTGCGATACCAGAAACATACTGACCTTCATATTTTAGTAACATGATCTTTCAGATGTTCCCATGCTGAATAAATCTTATGGAAATTGTAGTCAGCAAGCCTTGGACCATCACATATTTCCTGTTTGGTCTATACTCACATTAGTTCCAGGTGGCCTGTTTCTTGATAGTGGCTTTTTGGAACTTAGGAGGTTGTAGCTACATATTTTATACATTGTTTTCTATGAACAAAATTTCCTCTTGAATACAGCACCTGCAATTTTTTTTTATTTGAGATGGATGCCATTTTTATATTCAGCAAAAAGTACCTTTGCTAATTATCTATCAAAACCGTATCTGAAGCAAACAAATAAAAACAAAACATTTTTAATCTAAGGTACATGTGATTTTAAAACTTCTTTTAACATATGGTATCTTGACAATTACAACATTTTCCATCCATTCTGCCATAAAGGGTTGCAATAAGAAGAATTTAATGTTTTAATTATATTTTCAGATATTGATGAATGTAATGAGGATCCTAACATCTGCCTGTTTGGGACCTGCACTAATACTCCAGGAGGATTTCAGTGCATCTGCCCTCCAGGTTTTGTAATATCTGACAATGGCAGGAGATGTTTTGGTAAGTATAAGGTTATAACAGGCAATAATAATAAACTCAAATATTATGAGTGTTAAATTAAGAACAATATGGAATCTTGATTTTTATCAAATAAACATTTATATCTCCCCTTTCTATTTAAAATTTTGTCAGAGTAGTTAAAAGGATAATTAAAATAACAAATTAATTAATCTGTAATTAATTATGTAGATTTGAAAAGTAAATGTAACAAATTTAGCTGTACATGCCTTTTAAAAAATTAAGCAAATGAACATTTAAAAGAAATCTCAGCAGACTTCATGATATAAGGTTGGATATAAAAGTAATTGTTGCTAATTAAGTAGGTACTAAATAACCCTAACTAGTACTACAGTGAATTGTGATTAGTGCAAATTGTTATCGGTAATCTATACTAAGGCTTAATCAAAAACATGGCAGTGTATGGCGAATTACTATTTTCTATTGATGATAAGAGTCTAAGTTGGAATATTTCCAAGTAAGTAGCCTGGATTAATTCATTCTTAATGTGAGATTAATTACAGTGGTATGACTTTGCTTTCTCTCAGATACTCGACAGAGCTTCTGTTTCACTAACTTTGAGAATGGGAAGTGCTCTGTGCCAAAAGCATTTAATACCACCAAGGCAAAATGTTGTTGCAGCAAGATGCCAGGAGAAGGTTGGGGTGATCCATGTGAACTGTGTCCTAAAGAAGAAGAAGGTAGTAAAAACATTGCAGAGCTTTTCAAGAAAAACAGAAAATGAAACATGAAATCCATACATAGTGTCTCCATTTGTAAAACCACATCCTAAATTAAAATATTGGATCTCACTCATCAAGTCATCATATGAAATTGGAAGTAGAAAAACATGAGTTGGAACCTACCATAGAAAAACTTTCTTCATCTGTTTTTATTATCGTCTTATACTAGATGCTGAGTAGTATTACAGCAACAATTACTGATTACATTTTGGACGTACTCTCTTCTTATACAAGAGCAATTGGAAAATTCCCTTGATAGAATTTGTTGAACATTTTATTTAAATTACAGTAGAGAGTTTAAAATATTGCTTTGTATATTCTCTCCTTAGTAGTGGTGTTTCAAAAATTTTCTTTTAACAGTTGCTTTTCAGGATCTATGTCCATTTGGCCATGGAACTATACCTGGAATAGATGATACACGAGAAGGTACTAATTTCCTTCATTATCACACCACTAAATATTTCTATTCAACTCTTGTTTTATATAATAGTTAAACGAAATTATTTATTGGATGGAACTTTTTTAAAATATGATTTATAAATCAAGGGAAGTGAATACAAATTTTATTTCAAGAAAGCTGCTCTGCCTTTAAGTGCAGAATTATCATAAGATAGTACAATGTTGTTTAATATTATTATAGCTAATGCTGGTTTATATCATTAATAAATAAGTAAATTGTTATATCCCATTTACTGCATTAAAAATTAAAGTTGTTTAACAAAAAAAGTGTAATAAAATGTATAAAAACAAATTTAATAAATACTTAAATATATAAAGTAGTTAAAATGTTGATACCAAAATGCTAAACAGTTAGCACTTCACATTTTAAATATAAATCTATAAAAATAATGCACCAAAAGTTAACTAATCACATGTACATCCTGTGTTAATATCCAATCAAATTTAAAATATTTTCAACAATGTCTAATGAGAATAAATCTGGCGAATTACTGAAAAGATATTCTCATATGCTCTTGAAACTACTGTATGAAGAAAATTATAATGAAAATGATGAGCAGATATTATATTTAAAAGTGTGTGGTATGTTAAAGCTTTTTTTCTTTTTTACTCACTATTTTTAACTGAAAAAAAAACTGAAATTCTATTATTCAGTAATGGTACACTGAAATCTTGATGGCAAAACTTTTTCTTTTAGATGTCAATGAATGTCTGGAGAATCCTGGTATTTGTTCCAATGGACACTGCATAAACACTGATGGATCATTCCGTTGTGAATGTCCCTTGGGATACAACCTTGACTACACTGGAGTGCAATGTGTAGGTGTGTGCTGATTCTGTACTGCACCTTGTTTATAGATTGCATGTTTTGTAACCTTTAAAGTTTATAAACTTGGTTTGAATTTCAGTTTTAAAATATTTGTTCGGCCTATTATATTTTAGATACTGATGAATGTTCCATTGGTAATCCTTGTGGAAATGGCACATGTTCAAATGTGATTGGTAGTTTTGAATGCAATTGCCTGGATGGATTTGAACCTGGACCAATGATGAATTGTGAGGGTAAGTTATAGTATGTTTTTATATACACCTGCTAACCTGCTCTGGGTACTTACAGTATATTCAAAAGAGAAAAAGAAGATGATAGGACTATAACAGATTTCTAATTAACTGCTAACTGCTTGGAATTAATCAGTTCAGTGTAAGATGGCCAAAAGGATCACAATATAGCAGGAACACAAATAGGAGCAATGAGTCTCCTGTCTGTGCATTCCTGCATGTAGAGTGGGCTTGAGAAAGTAAAATACATTCATCTGGTGGCCAAGGGACCGCAGGGCACTGGTGAACTGGTGAGGTGTTCACCATTATTATTAACATCCTTTTGCCTTTGTTCTAATTAAGTTTTATTGTTTTAATGTTTTAAATAATATTATTAGATAATAATGATAATTATTTTAGGAATGTATTAATTATTTTAGAAATCAAAAATCCATGTATGACCAGTATGCTAAATTTTGTTTGTTGAGAAAGGACTTCATTAATTCTTATCCCAATCTCTTTCCACACATAACTGCACCACACACAGCATTGAGAAAAATGATTAATTATAAATGATAAGTATACTATTAAATGCAAATGTATTCTGTTTTGTCTTGCTTAGATATAAATGAATGTGCACAAAATCCTTTGCTTTGTGCTTTTCGCTGTATAAATACTTACGGTTTCTATGAATGCACCTGTCCAGTGGGATATGAATTAAGAGAGGACCAGAAAATGTGCAAAGGTAAGGACCTTTTTAGCATGTTGACAACTTAACAGTACTTTTGCCAATATAATTTTTATAGAACAGTGTATTCTGTAAAGTTTCTGAATTTGAAGCATGACAATTTACTGTAGAAGAAAAGGCTATTGCTATAATTATGTCATCTTTTATGAAAGATGGAACTGAGCATTAAAGAACATATGCAGAATGTATAAAGTAATAAAACATGGTGTTCTCTTTGTATTATTAATTAAAAAAATATTGTTCATAAATTATTGAATTGCTACATTATATTTCAGTTTGGCTTTTGATAAGGTTGCAAGAATTGGGATGCCATTCAATTTCCAATTAACTTTGGCATTAAGAAAAAAAATAGGTATGTTTTCTAACATTTGTATTATTTTGCTTTCTGAAAAGATCTCGATGAATGCGCAGAAGATCTACACGACTGTGAATCTAGAGGCATGATGTGCAAAAATCTGATTGGAACCTTCATGTGCATATGTCCCCCCGGGATGACTCGAAGACCAGATGGAGAAGGTTGTATTGGTAGGTACAGAGACTAAGTACTTTGGTCTCTGTAATTAAATTAAAAGCAAACAATTTGATTTAATAATTCATTCTTAGACAGTGGTAGTTTGTGATATTGTGTATTTTATTGCTAGGCACTATAATTGTATACAATTGTCATCAGATTATTAGAGAAGCATCTAAAGAATCCAAATAAGCATTTGTAATACAAATGCAAAAAAGGCTTGTTCATGGACAGTAGCTGGTAACACAGTGGTTCTCAACCTGTGGGTCAGGACCCCATTTGGGGTCGATCGACCATTTCATGGGGGTCGCCAAGCAAGGCTGTCCGCCATTTTTTTTGTCTGCCATTTTTTTGTCCGCCATTTTTTCCCCCTTTTCCAGCAGGTGCCTTACCTCCCTTGGGCTGGGCCAGCTGGTGGTCGGCCTGCTCCGTCTCTGCTGCTTGCCAGCTACGCCTCGGCTGGCGCAGGGGGCGAAACCACGCATGCGTGGCGCTCCTGGGCAGGGAAAGTCCTCGACTTACGACCGGTTGGGTAGTCCTCGACTTACGACCAATTTAGTCCTCGACTTACGACTGGTTTAGTCCTCGACTTACGACCGGTTTAGTGCTCGACTTACGACCAGTTGGGGTCGCGGCATTAAAAAGGTTGAGAACCACTGTGGTAACAGGACGTCTACAAGTAACACAGGACCTTCCACATCCCAGAAACTAAGGCCAGACCTTAAGGACTTAATAACATATAACTGAACACATTGATACAGAGTTTCATGCCAAGACTATGTATAATTCTGCCTGGCATTTTAGTTCCCACGACTACTGAGGAGGAGAACATTGCCAAATCAATTTAGAATCGTAAAAATAAATAATCTATATTTCACAAAGGAATCTCATAATAAAAGGCTTACATACATTATGCTTAGAATGTGTTGAGTCATTTATAAATTGTCATGTGAGAATGAATAATAATTACATTATCAAGCAAACTGAGCTGGCATATTTTATCAGCTCTTAGTAGATGTGCACCTTTGTAGTTTCAGACAGCTGGAAAAAATGAACCTGAAAATTTTGTAATATGTAAAATGCACTACTTTTACTACATAGCTATAAGTATTATGAAGAATTGTCAATGACGAAATAAGAGTTTTAAAATATATTTATTTATTAGAAATTACATCGTCTTATATTATTTGCATGCTAAAACAAAATTTATACTTGTTCAATCCAGCTAGAGCTTCAAATAGTTATTCAAATAACTGCATACTTCCATTCTAATCTTTGACTATTTACCATTTCAGTTTTTTAGCAATTTTACACATCTTTGCATCAAAGCAGATGCAGATAGATCCCTGTCATGCAGTAATTCTTACCTCTTCCTCCTTCCAAAAAACCCCCCCTTCCATTGAAATGTTTTTAGAAAAACAAGTTTATCACAAGTAAAATCATATTGTATTTTCTTTGCACTCAATATAACTAACTTTCTGAAGTTAGGACTTTTTAGCTTTAGAAGGTTTTTTTAATCTACTATCATCAGAAGCGTAGCTTTCATTTTGAATTGTGGGAATTACTGTTACTCTTTTTGCTTTTGTCCTATTTCATTTTTTTGTTTCGTTTTGTTTTCTTGTGATCAAGATGAAAATGAATGCCACAGTAAGCCTGGTATCTGTGAAAATGGTCGTTGTATAAACATTATTGGAAGTTACATATGTGAATGTAATGAAGGTTTCCAGTCAAGCCCATCTGGAACTGAATGCATCGGCAAGTAAATTTATATTCCTTAGTTTCTATGTCTGTTTGTCTATAGTTTATAGGTGCTTCTGACAAGAATAAAGTAAAGATATCTGTTTGAAACATAAAATAGGGATTTTTCACAAAAATCAACCTACACTAACTTTATTATTATTAGGATGCTAAAATCATTTTTAAAAAATTACTTTGATGTAAGAGATATAAATTATCTAATGTGTTGAGATAAACAATCAAATGTTTTGAGTTAAAATTTCTATATGTGAAGTGCTAAGCTGTTACCACAGCTAAAAATCTTCATTTTATTTCATGAAATTTAGATGCTGTTTTTATGAGAATATTTTTTCAAAAAATACAGTTACTCTAGGAATCATGATTAAAAAATGAGAAATTATTTTAACAGAATGAAATGCTTCTTAGTTAAACATGTATGTTATTTCTCCACATTCATTACACAGACAACCGACAAGGTTTCTGCTTTGCTGAAGTCTTGCAGACAATGTGTCAAATGGCCTCCAGTAGCCGTAATCTTGTCACCAAATCAGAATGCTGTTGTGATGGTGGAAGAGGATGGGGCAATCAGTGTGAGATTTGCCCACTCCTAGTAACAACTCAGTACAAGAAGCTGTGCCCACATGGTCCGGGGTATACCACTGATGGGAGAGGTATTCTTCATGGAACCCTCAGACAAGTTTCCTTTTTCTAACTATTGGGTAGTAGGAAGTTGAAGTTGTATAATATTGCCTTTAAAACTAAGGATGCCCTTGATTTTAAAAAAAAAAGAATATTGTAATTTAGCTGTATTGCTTACCAAATGATTTGCAGTGAAAATTTCCTATGCAGCTAATGATTAAAATGGATTGTTTCTATTGATTTAGATTATACAGATTATTCATTGGTAAACAGCAAGAAAATTCATTGTTAATAAATTGTCCAACCTTCCCAATCTCAAGAGAACATACAACATAGTCTCTGTTTATAGGTAGTTAGACAGTAGACTGCTGCTACTGGTCTTGCCTATTCCCTACTTTCCTCCCCTTCAATCACTTCTGCCTAAAACATGCTGTTTCTGTATAGAAGTGAACCATCCAAAAATTGGCACTTCTTTTACACATCGCTACCAAGTATGATATTTTAGTAGCATTGAAATAATTGGTACTAACTGTTGTGATTAAAACTAGTGGGCATCATATTGAAATACTGTAAAGTGAAATTCTTAAACAACTTAGGACAAACTATGGGCTATGAGTGAGACAGAAGTAGCAAAGTTCTGCTGAGGTTTATGGGGAGGGGTGGTGGTTCAAAGGTTCTTTTTTTATGGAAAAAAATTCTCTCATTTCAGAACAGTGGGTAGAAGAATTATTACAAGAGCTTCTACCCTTCCAAAACTCTTGGGATAGTTACACTGAGATTCACTTTATTTATTCATTTATAAAAAAATTATCCTAAATTTTTCAGTGGTTTTTAATTCTTAGTATTCCCTCATTTCCAATCTGGCTATAACACTGTTGGCTTCTCTACTGGTGAATCTTTTTGTCCATGAACAGAAAGGTGTTACATCTTGACATCTACAAAAAACTCAGAAACTCATAGAATTATGGCTACTTAATTAATTTGTATTTGTTTAATGGCACTATTAGCTGTAAATGGCTATGTGCCAAAATAAAAAAAAATGCATCTTATTTTTTATTCCATAGATATTGATGAGTGTACGGTCATGCCAAACTTATGTAGACATGGCCAATGCATAAACACCATGGGTTCCTTCAGATGTTTTTGTAAAGTTGGCTATACTACTGACATAAGTGGAACTTCTTGTGTGGGTAAGTTTTGACTTTTATATTGTATCATATTGTTATATCTATATTATAATCTGTTACATTTTACATTTTGAGGGTGATTTAAAATATTATATTATAAAGTCTCAGGATTTTTCTCCAGATTTCAAAAGTTCTCTACAATCATATTCCTGATTCAAAACAGTCTCATATCAACAGGAATAGTAATTTGATGTCTTTTAACTTAGTCCCTACAGTGGGATCAAAAATAGTGTTCTTGTTCTGTAGAGATCCAAAGCCCTAACAAAAGTCCTTTAATTTTATTTTTTTCTTACATTTTAACTCTCATTCACTCTCTCTTTCTCTTATTATATCACAGCTCAGATTAAAAAGAGACACAGAACAGAGATTTTTTTGAGGAATATAATTTAGCTCAACTTCCCCTTACCCTGACTATTTAAGTTTGGTGAACATAGAAAAGATTCTCATGAAGTTGGAATTCGGAGGTAGAGTTGGTATCATAAATTACTTTAAGCAAGGTAGATTTTTTTCCAGTGCCTCTGGAAATACTGTTTTTATGAAGATTGGCAAGTAGTAATATCACTCTAGTTCAGTGGTGGCGAACCTATGGCACGGGTGCCAGAGGCGGCACTCGGAGCCCTCTCTGTGGGCATGCGTGGCATCGCCCTAGTCCTAGGCCTTCAGCTGGGTTTTATAAAACCTTTTTGCTTTAGGCCTCCACCGCCATGTGCAAAAAAAAAAAAAAAAGTTCAATCAGTCAATTTCAACTTCTCGCGGGAAAAAAAAGATCTTGCAAAGTTGGAATTAATTGATTGAACTTTTTAGTCCCACCAAGTCTGCCATTACCACCGCAGCCACGCCCACCCAATAGGCCATGCCCAGTCAATTGGCCACGCCCAGCCAATGGGCCACATCCACCGGCACTCGACGATGCATAAGTGGGTTTTGGGTTGCAGTTTGGGCACTCAGTCTCTAAAAGGTTCACCATCACTGCTCTAGTTTATAATGTTGTGGTTTGGGATTGAAACTTGCATAGCTTCCTATGTGAACTGTAAACTTGATATTGTGAATTTAAACTTTCTTGAAATATTTTTTTCTCAATCATTTTACAAATTTGATTGCAAATGCTGAATTCTGAACTGAGCTGAAGGATTTTTTCCTTCATTTTTTTTTTTACTAAGTGAGAACTTCAAAAATCTTACTGCCAACTTGTTTGGCCTTTTTGCACTATGATGAATCTTGTCTTTGGTTAGAGCTGAAACATTTTTTAAATAAATGTTAGTCTCTCTTAGGCATTGTCCCCTGGTTTCATTTTGAATCCAATGCTATGGAATAAATAAAATGTAAATATGAATTATTCTTGTAATTAGATCTTGATGAATGCTCCCAGTCTCCCAAACCATGCAATTTTATCTGCAAGAATTCTGAAGGAAGCTACCAGTGTTCATGTCCACGTGGCTATATCCTCCAAGATGATGGAAAATCCTGTAGAGGTAAGAGAATGAGTAACTTAGTGGATTTTCTAACCAATTTTCTTATACAATCATGTTCTTATGTCAGCTAATCAAAACAATAATATTAAATGTGGCCCATTGGATCCAATGTGCTTACAAGGGAATTATCCGTGATGCAATTAAGGAAGAAATAGACATGATCAATATTGGAGTTCTGTCTTTGTGAAACATCATAGTAATGATGTTAAAAAAGAAATTGTATGGCAAACAGTACAATACAATTTCTGCTTGATTACAAGGCATGTAGGGTAAAATAGGAAGTGCTGGCCATATACTTTCATTGAAAAATAATAAAATCATAGAATTCAATTATACCTGTATTGGATTGTTGACATATTCCAGTTCCGTGGGCAAATGTGTAAAGACTCTGCCCTTATTCGATTGTTACTGAGCATTTCTGTGGGTTTTTAAAGATGCTTCTCTATACAAAAATCCTTATGGAAGCATTGCTTAGGGAGCCCTACATCTTTTATACTTTTGCAGGGATGCCATTCCCTTCACCCCAGACCTATTATAAAGGAAACTTCACTAAAGTTACTATCTGCCCAAATGACAGCAGGACAGGCCAGTTGCCAGCATCCACTTCTCTAAAAACAATACAGGCCAACACAGAATATGGGATATTAACAAAATTAGGATCTTGAGAATTCCAAAAAAAAAAGGATAATTTATGAGAAAGCCAGAGAGATTGGATTTTTCTAGGCAAAACAACCAGATGTCCATGGTGGGGTTGGGGTGGCTACTCAAATGATACAATGAGTGCCTTACCGTTGTAATACAAGCTCTACCCTTTTGGTATATCCATTGAGATTCTGCATGCATGTTTGTTTGTAAGGGGTGGCACTTACACTATGGCATTTTTTGTGTTGAATCAAAGAGAGTCTTTTAGCTAATTCACTGCATTTAAAAGCAATTTGGATTGCTATTAAATTTGGAGTTTTATTAAATATTGGATTAGATAAACATTTTACCTTAATTTTTAAAGAAATAAGCACCTTATTTTTCTACTCCTAGATCTTGATGAATGTCAGACTAAACAACATAACTGTCAATTCCTTTGTGTCAATACCTTGGGAGGATTCACATGTAAATGTCCACCAGGTTTCACACAACATCATACGGCCTGTATAGGTAAGGGGTTAATTTTATTGTTTTTGTTGCATGAAAACATGTAACATTTCTCAGATCTCCTTAGCAACAAACAGGGCTAGTAATAAGATTAATAATCAGATTAAGAAGATAGCATTCTTTATTTTTCTTCTGGTATCTGATTTATAAAAAATGAAATGTCATTTTGTAGATAACAATGAATGTGGATCACAGCCTTCACTTTGTGGATCAAAAGGAATCTGTCAAAATACTCCTGGAAGTTTTGCCTGTGAATGCCAAAGAGGTTTCTCTTTAGATTCCACTGGATTGAACTGTGAAGGTAATAAGTTGTGAAAACTGTGAGTGTCATAAGTTACATACCGAAGAGGTATTTCTGGAAATCGCCAGTCATTATTTAATAATCATATTTATATCTGTTAGGCTTATTCATGTACTTATTGGCATCTTTATTATTCACTGGAACTCTTTTAACTCATAGTGTAATTGGAGTGTTGTCATTTATGTGTGGCAGAGCTACTGAAATATCGATTGGAGGGCAGTTTTGAATTTTTGATTGATTATGTGCCATCAAGTTGTTTTCAATGCCTAGTTACCACATTGACAGATTTTCTGTGCTACGTAGATAGATGAGAATCTATCCCTAACCTGGTCTTTCAGGTCTTCTAACAGCCTGCCCATCATCACTGTAACTGAGTCCATCCACATTGCTGTTGGTCTGACACTATTTTGATTGCTTCAGTTGTTTTGTATTGTACTGTTATTTTAATTTCATAAAGCTTTTCAGAGTCCTGTGGAAGGGGATGGCCTACAAATTCAACAAATAAATGAATAAAATAGAGAGAAAATAAAAGAGAGTGGCTGAAATGTACAAAGTATATCATAAATCTTCCGTCCTTTCATTTACCTGAGTCTTGTCTTCTTCTCAACAGCCAACAAGTAAACTGAATTTTCTAACTAACCATATGCAATTGTTACTCCAACCCCAACCTCCAATAAAGCAGCTGCTTCTCATAAATAGTATTTAACTGAATGACTAAGGGTAGAGCTGCCCTCTTGGCCTTTGATTCATAATGATCTTTAAGTGGGAGGCAAAAGAAAACCGAAGTGCAATTTTCCCTGGCTCGTAATGGTTGCAGAGGATTGTTACAGCTTGAATCTACTTTTCTACTAATAAAAACTTTAATAATAATGATCTTGTATATTAACTCAAAAGAAAATCTCAAAGAATGTCATGAATTGTTTTTCTATACATATATGCAAAAAGGATTAGCAAATTATTTACTATTTTATTCTTGCATCTTTTTCTTTATTTTAATATCTTTATTTATAGATGTGGATGAATGTGGCGGAAATCACAGATGTCAGCATGGCTGCCAAAATATTCTTGGTGGCTACAGATGCAGCTGCCCACAAGGATATATCCAGCATTACCAGTGGAATCAGTGTGTGGGTAAGAAACTCATTTTACATAGAATTAGTGATGTAAGGTAGAGAATAAAAATGGTACGTAGAAATCCCAAATATGTTTATTTTATATCATTTGTTCCTTCATGATGCTAATTGTTATACCAACTCCTGCTATTAAAATGCAATATATTTATTCTGTTATTCTGTGCTCTTTAAAATAACATCTATTTCTCTATGCCAATCTTAAAAAAGAAAACCAGGAAATACATTTATTAATATTAGAAATTAGTCACTGTTGTAACAAGCTCTCCCATGATAAAATCTGCATGCTTAAAAAAGTATGTTTTTCAACAGATGAAAATGAATGCTCAAATCCTAGCATTTGTGGTTCAGCTTCATGCTACAACACTCTTGGAAGCTACAAATGTGCGTGTCCCTCTGGATTCTCTTACGATCAGCTCAATAGCGCATGCCATGATGTCAATGAATGTTCCTCTACTAAGAATCCCTGCAATTATGGCTGTTCCAATACTGAAGGCGGATACCTCTGTGGCTGCCCTCCGGGGTATTACAGAGCAGGACAAGGGTGAGTAGTTGATGGCGACAGAATCTTCCTGCATCTTTTACAAAACCGTGAACGACTAACATATTTTACTATGAAGCAGTTTCTACTATCTTGAAAGAGTCGATTCTCAATTCATTAATAAGGAAGTTAATGTTTTCTACTAGTGGAATCTCTGATCTCTGGTTTGTGATCTCTGAGTTCATACTATGCTTTCATGAGAGACTGAATGTTTAAAATAGTTAATAGAGACAAACTATAATTTTTGTTACAATCTATTCCTCCACAAAAAAGGAATGTATGTGTAACATCTGTCCAAGTCAGTGCCGATTATCATCCCTTTTTTAAACAATACTACCAGACAGTTACAGACTCATTTGCTACAGTGTTCTCCAACTTTCCACTGAATGCATGCTGTTCTAGTTAAGTTTTTGTTAGGCAAATCATAATCCTGTTGCTTAATCATGAAATAGGTTTATTTATGAAACTGAATAATATGGCAGCTGTAGTGTTTACATTACAACAATACACAGTTTACAATGTGTAATGCAGATTGGATGAAAATTAAATATGTGGATCAGATCCAGAGTAAAACCACCATTGACAGAATAGCCTTTTTCAGGAGGAGTAGATTTAATCGGTAGAGTTTTTCAGTTACCTAAATTATGCAAGAGTACTCTTATTTTCTGCGGTATCCTATGTCTCCTCTCCACCATTGTTCCATGAGTTGAATCATTCTGATCCGATCCTAGAAGTTGTTTCCCTTACAGCATGCCCACAGTGATCTAATCGTACTTTGGTGCTTAGCAATTGGCAATAATTACAGATAGTCCTCGCTTAATGACCATTCGTTCAGTGACCATTCAAAATTACTACGGTGCTGAAAAAAGAGAGTTTTGAGCAGTTGCTGCAGCACCCAAGCGGACACATGATTGTGATTTGGGCACTTGTCATGGCCCCATCAGAGCCTGGTTCAGAGGAGGAGGAGGAGTTGGAACCGGGACCATCCAACAGGGATGGCACTTCTCCCTTGGCATGTTTGAAGAGGTCAGGGGCTAAGGACGATGCTGTCCCAGGCCCCTCAGGCTTTGTGGGACGTGGTCGACCAGTCGGAGAGCTGCCTGCCTTCACAGACACAGGGGAGGGTTGGCTGCTGACAGGTAGTGGTGCTGATAGGTAGATAGAACTCCTCTGATGAGGAACAGCTGCCACTCAATCCAAAGGCACAGAGAGCGGAGCATAGGTAAGCCCAGAGAAGGGTTGCAAGGCTACTCGGGACATCACTCCACACCTCCTCATCAGGAATACCTGGAGTGGAGTGACTTAAGGAGAAGCCGTGGGGAGTTAATCTTTGCCGAGAACAATTGTCTGTCTTGAATTACATTCCCCCGGCTTTGACTCTGTCCCTTTTGCCTTGCTTCGAGGACTGCTTTTGTCTTCGCTTGAGGACTCTCGTTTCTCTTGCCTTGGCCTCGTGGACTGCCTTTGCCCTTTGCTTTGCTTTACCTTCAGAACTGCCTTTGCCTTGTATCTTGGCTTTGCCCCGGGGACTGCCATTTTTCTTATGCCTGGACTTTGCCTTGTGGACTTTCCTGATAATCTGTGGGCTGCTGTTGGGAGACTGAGAGTGGCTGCCTTCAGGGTAGCATGGGGTGGAGCCTTACCACTCATTGGAGGGCCATTTGTTGAACACTTCCTGAGGGCAATAAAGGCCTGCCTTGCC
Source organism: Protobothrops mucrosquamatus (assembly GCF_001527695.2). Classification (NCBI taxonomy): domain Eukaryota; kingdom Metazoa; phylum Chordata; class Lepidosauria; order Squamata; family Viperidae; genus Protobothrops; species Protobothrops mucrosquamatus. Next base: position 41,614 of record NW_015386240.1, read on the forward strand.
TTGACCACCTGAGTCATAACAGCACTTGGCAGATCATTCACACGTACGATGGGTTGCCAAGTGCCCTACAATCACGTGATCACCTTTGGCAATCTTCCCTGCTGGCTTTTCCAGAAAGTCTACAAAGTCACAAGCCATTGCTACCTAGTTGGTTCCTGGCTGGAAAAGGTCCATCCCAACATCTAAGAGTGGGTTTCAGGACAGACCTTTTTCAGCCAGTCTCCTTGATGGTGCTGCTTGCTGGAGAAATGCCACCCCATCTGGGGCAAATGCCACCCCTCTTTGGCAAACAGGAGGGGAACCCCAGCACTGGGTTGGAAAAAATGGTCACAAATTCCCTTCTGTGCACAGCGGGGAGCTGCCTGTCCTCCTTGATCAGGCAGTTCTTTTGCTTCATCTGCTTAACAACTGCAGCTGGGAAAGTCAGGGTGCAGTCATAAAGTTCAGTCAGATCACATGGCGACCCGCTTTATGACTGCCATAACTTATGACCATAATTCCAAAGCTAATGATGGAATATATCATTAATAGTCCCAGTGAGGTATTTATGACATCACATCACCTTGAAGGGGTACCATCAAATGAAGACACGAGGATACAATTTCTGATTTTCATATATAAAAATAGCAGTAATGTATATTGAGAACTTCAGCAATAAAAATATATCATATTTAATTTCATTTATATTAGCTTTTTAAGTATATGTGTATCAGTGACTTGCCACTCTACAGAAAAAAAATGGAAATGTATTCCTTTGTCTTATAAACTTTTGTTCCATTGCCACTGTTTTTGGTATTTTGTTTTAATATGTAATATATATATATAAAGTTTAGAAAGGAATAAATCCCTTCTAAAACTAAGCTACTGACAAAGGTGAAAGGTAAAAGATTCAAAACATTGAGAAGTAAATGCACAATTAAAGTATGCATTTTGTTTATACAAAATCATTACAACTTGTGTTTTTATCTGCATAACAAACAAATCACTCATTCCTCTTATGAACTAGCAACATGGCAACAAAAAGGCTTATTTCTCCAGGTGATAATATTATGACATTATTCATCAGGCACTGTGTCTCCGGTATGGGATTTAGCAAAGGCCAGTATCTACCAGTGGATCAAGGAGAAGAGAATGCTTTATCCCCAGAAGCTTGTTATGAGTGTAAAATTAATGGATACTCCCAAAAAGATAGCAGGAAGAAAAGAAGCCTCAACCAATTGGAGCCTGCAGAGGTAAGCAAAAACTGCACAACTGATTTGCACTTGCTGTTCCAGATCTAAGCAATATCATCCACTGAATTTGTCAGAATCTTATGGGTCTTTAAAAAGAAACTACTATAATCTTGCATTATTAGCATCAAGAGCGTTATTCTTTTGCCCACTTACATGAGTTTGCGTAGAGCTAGTGTAGAATGTGTAATCATTATGCACAGTAATTTTGCCCTTCCAATTTCAAAGAGATTTTGTATATAAAAACAGAACAAAATAATTGGATTGGAATAATTGAAATTGGATTGATGAGTAATCAATCATCAGAGGAAAAGACTCTACTACTGAATATTGAGGAATCCTGGAAAAACTCTTATCAAATTAATCTTCATGTGATTACTAAACTTGATGTAAGCCACTCAGATTCATTTTAGAATTATGGCATGTGAGTCTCAGAAATTAAAATAAAATAAATCCAATCTATGATTTTGTTCCCGTTTACTGAATCCCACTCTCAATTCTTGCCTTTTTCATGCTTCACAGTTATTCTAACCATTAGTCATTATAATTGCAATGAAATTTCAATGCATAATGGAATGGATATTGCATGCAATGGATCAATGTTCACTGCAGTTTATATAATTTGCCTAATTATGATTATGGTAATGATACAAATGTCTTCATGTGTGCAGAGGGCATCACACAAATGATGTAAACCTCCATGGTGATAGGCTTTCCAATTTATCAGATACTTGTTGATATATCCACGCTTTCCCCACAATTGTTTTATTAAAATGAAAGGAGAGTGAAATGAGATTTTCTCATCACGGGTAGGAATTACTCTATGTTGATCTTCCTCTAGGGACTTCATCACGTGGATGCTTTGTTCCTACTAGTTAACAAAACATAGGAAATAAAATATCACACATCTGAAGGCCTATGTGTGAGGAAGGCTGCTTTGGTGGTATGATAAAAGTATGTTGATCTGTGGAGATTCTCAGTCATCTAGGTCAGAGGTAGTCAACCTTGGCTCTTTTATGACTCGTGGACTTCAATTCCCAGAGTTGAAGTCCACGAGTCATAAAAGAGCCAAGGTTGACTACCCCTGATCCAGGTCATGGTTGTCCCAAAGGTGCTTTTTCAAAAGTCAAGTGGACTTTCTTTGTTTTTTCCTTGAAAATATTTTGCTTCTCATCCAAGAAGCTTCTTCAGCTTCTGTGTTGATCAGTATTTCTGATCAGGTCCTATGCAAATTCTATGTTTTCCTATTGAATAAATTACCCAGTAAATTAGCAGAGCACAAAAAGATGATATTTACCCTTGTTTCTGTAAATTTCATGCTGGATTAAGTATTCTGGGAGAGTGGTAAATGTCCAATGGCTTTGCATACATGCTTTGAAATGCATTTTCTGGCCCCGAGGTCTCAATACCATTCTAGAGCCAGTAGCAAGAAAGCAGCAATGATGGAAAATTAGAATAATTAATCATCTATGGTAAAAAAAAAAAATCTAAAAGAAATATTGAGGTTTGCCTATGCCTTTTGCTCTACCTTTTATTTCTGGTTTAACAGATCAGTTTGGAAAGTTTGGACATTGATCTCCCATTGAAGATGAGATTCAGCGTAACTGGCCTTGGCAATAAAGAACACATATTAGATCTCATGCCTGCAATAGAGACCCTCACAAATCACAACCGCTACGTTATCTCCTTTGGTAATCACAACAGCACCTTCCGGATTCATCAGAAAGATGGGCTCAGTTATCTTCAGGTTGCTAAGAAAAAAGCCACAACTGGTATTTATACACTGGAAATAGTTAGCATTCCCCTGTACAAAAAGGAAGAGCTAAAGAAATTGGAAGAACGCAATGAGGACAACTACCTCCTAGGAGAACTTGGAGAAGCTCTTAAAATGAGACTTTGGATTGAACTCTATTAAAACCGTCCTTCCTCACTCCCATCATGAAGGATTCTGTTCAGATATCATATCACATATACTTTGGTTTTGAAAGCTTTAAAGGGGTCAGTAACTTACTTTTTCAGAAGACCCAAAATTGCAAATAGTGACCTCTGCATCCTCCTGTCCTGAACAAGATTGAAGAACAGACCTCAACCTTTCTATTACCAAACCTTGATTACAATGCCAACAATCATGATTACTATACTGTCTATACAATATCAATTTTAAATATATTTTTTAAAAAAAGAAAATGTGCTTAAAAGATCATATATGGCACTAAATGGCACAAAATGTGAGCTACTTTTTTCCTATAAGCACTCTAGCATATTGATGGTTTTGCTGTAGTCCCTAAATTAAAAATAGAGATTTTATTTATTTTTAATGCAATAATATATGGAGAAATTAACAATCGGNCGTCATCTTCAGGCTGGTGTCTTCAGCTTCGTGTTTCTTAGAAACACGAAGCTGAAGACACCAGCCTGAAGATGACGAATGTGACTTCGTCGAAACGTTGCGAAACGTTGCCAAGGTACTTTTAATATATATATATATATATATATATATATATATATATATATATATATATATATATATATATATATATATATATATATATATAAAGTTTAAAAAGGAATAAACCCCTTCTAAAACTAAGCTACTGACAAAGGTGAAAGGTAAAAGATTCAAAACATTGAGAAGTAAATGCACAATTAAAGTATGCATTTTGTTTATACAAAATCATTACAACTTGTGTTTTTATCTGCATAACAAACAAATCACTCATTCCTCTTATGAACTAGCAACATGGTAACAAAAAGGCTTATTTCTCCAGGTGATAATATTATGACATTATTCATCAGGCACTGTGTCTCCGGTATGGGATTTAGCAAAGGCCAGTATCTACCAGTGGATCAAGGAGAAGAGAATGCTTTGTCCCCAGAAGCTTGTTATGAGTGTAAAATTAATGGATACTCCCAAAAAGATAGCAGGAAGAAAAGAAGCCTCAACCAATTGGAGCCTGCAGAGGTAAGCAAAAACTGCACAACTGATTTGCACTTGCTGTTCCAGATCTAAGCAATATCATCCACTGAATTTGTCAGAATCTTATGGGGCTTTGAAAAGAAACTACTATAATCTTGCATTATTAGCATCAAGCGCGATATTCTTTTGCCCACTTACATGAGTTTGCGTAGAGCTAGTGTAGAATGTGTAATCATTATGCACAGTAATTTTGCCCTTCCAATTTCAAAGAGATTTTGTATATAAAAACAGAACAAAATAATTGGATTGGAATAATTGAAATTGGATTGATGAGTAATCAATCATCAGAGGAAAAGACTCTACTACTGAATATTGAGGAATCCTGGAAAAACTCTATCAAATTAATCTTCATATGATTACTTTACTAAACTTGATGTAAGCCACTCAGATTCATTTTAGAATTATGGCATGTGAGTCTCAGAAATTAAAATAAAATAAATCCAATCTATGATTTTGTTCCCGTTTACTGAATCCCACTCTCAATTCTTGCCTTTTTCATGCTTCACAGTTATTCTAACCATTAGTCATTATAATTGCAATGAAATTTCAATGCATAATGGAATGGATATTGCATGCAATGGATCAATGTTCACTGCAGTTTGTATAATTTGCCTAATTATGATTATGGTAATGATACAAATGTCTTCATGTGTGCAGAGGGCATCACACAAATGATGCCAAGTAAGTTTTTGTGCCATTTGATGATGCCATCACACATATGATGTAAACCTCCATGGTGATAGGCTTTCCAATTTATCAGATACTTGTTGATATATCCACGCTTTCCCCACAATTGTTTTATTAAAATGAAAGGAGAGTGAAATGAGATTTTCTCATCACGGGTGGGAATTACTCTATGTTGATCTTCCTCTAGGGACTTCATCACGTGGGTGCTTTGTTCCTACTAGCTAACAAAACATAGGAAATAAAATATCACACATCTGAAGGCCTATGTGTGAGGAAGGCTGCTTTGGTGGTATGATAAAAGTATGTTGATCTGTGGAGATTCTCAGTCATCTAGGTCAGGGGTAGTCAACCTTGGCTCTTTTATGACTCGTGGACTTCAATTCCCAGAGTTGAAGTCCACGAGTCATAAAAGAGCCAAGGTTGACTACCCCTGATCCAGGTCATGGTTGGCCCAAAGGTGCTTTTTCAAAAGTCAAGTGGACTTTCTTTGTTTTTTCCTTGAAAATATTTTGCTTCTCATCCAAGAAGCTTCTTCAGCTTCTGTGTTGATCAGTATTTCTGATCAGGTCCTATGCAAATTCTACGTTTTCCTATTGAATAAATTACCCAGTAAATTAGCAGAGCACAAAAAGATGATATATACCCTTGTTTCTGTAAATTTCATGCTGGATTGAGTATTCTGAGAGAGTGGCAGATGTCCAATGGCTTTGCATACATGCTTTGTAATGCATTTTCTGGCCCCGAGGTCTCAATACCATTCTAGAGCCAGTAGCAAGAAAGCAGCAATGATGGAAAATTAGAATAATTAATCATCTATGGTAAAAAAAATAATCTAAACAGAAATATTGAGGTTTGCCTATGCCTTTTGCTCTACCTTTTATTTCTGGTTTAACAGATCAGTTTGGAAAGTTTGGACATTGATCTCCCATTGAAGATGAGATTCAGCGTAACTGGCCTTGGCAATAAAGAACACATATTAGATCTCATGCCTGCAATAGAGACCCTCACAAATCACAACCGCTACGTTATCTCCTTTGGTAATCACAACAGCACCTTCCGGATTCACCAGAAAGATGGGCTCAGTTATCTTCAGGTTGCTAAGAAAAAAGCCACAACTGGTATTTATACACTGGAAATAGTTAGCATTCCCCTGTACAAAAAGGAAGAGCTAAAGAAATTGGAAGAACGCAATGAGGACAACTACCTCCTAGGAGAACTTGGAGAAGCTCTTAAAATGAGACTTTGGATTGAACTCTATTAAAACCGTCCTTCCTCACTCCCATCATGAAGGATTCTGTTCAGATATCATATCACATATACTTTGGTTTTGAAAGCTTTAAAAGGGGTCAGTAACTTACTTTTTCAGAAGACTCAAAATTGCAAATAGTGACCTCTGCATCCTCCTGTCCTGAACAAGACTGAAGAACAGACCTCAACCTTTTCTATTACCAAACCTTGATTACAATGCCAACAATCATGATTACTATACTGTCTATATAATATCAATTTTAAATATATTTTTTAAAAAAAGAAAATGTGCTTAAAAGATCATATATGGCACTAAATGGCACAAAATGTGAGCTACTTTTTTCCTATAAGCACTCTAGCATATTGATGGTTTTGCTGTAGTCCCTAAATTAAAAATAGAGATTTTATTTATTTTTAATGCAATAATATATGGAGAAATTAACAATCGGTGTTAAAAGGAAAAAGAAAACACTTGTTTTTCTTTGCAATTTTATGAATTCGAACTATTACATGTATTAAGTATTTTAGAAAAAAGAACAGAAACTAATAGATTGAAAAAGTTTCCTCTCAGTCTTGTGCCTATTGTCCATAAATCATTAAAAAATGTCATATGTTCAAATGAGCACTGCAATATTCTACGCAAGGGCTTTCTTTTCCCTAGACAAGATATTTAAGTAATGCCTTATCTTAAATAACCATGATCAGAATTTCAACTTTAAACTTGGTGCTGATACTCAACATACACATCATAAAAACTAGATTTTTCTATCAGAGAAGACCATGGAAATGATGCACAACCACTGTAACAAAATACCTGGAAATGTCTGTGATATCCTTAGTATTGCAGGCCAACCCGTACTGTATTTCCTTCAGGTAACCTCACTATATCACACAAACCTCATTAACTACAACAAAAGGTGCTTGAACTATTTGCATTACTGTAGGCAGCTGATTACAAATCATGTATTCTTAGAAGTGAACACTTGATGTTTCATTCTAAGTGGTGCTGGCTTGAATTCATCCTGAAGTAAACATGGCTGAGCTATTGCAAAATTGTCATATGTGTACACTATTCATACTGCATGGGGAAAAAAACACATATTGGAAAATAAGAATGTTCATTAATGCTGTAGTTATACACAATATGTCTCATTTTATCATAGCCTATTTTATAAGTTACCCTTGTACAATGTGTTGGCATTTAGTTTAGTGTGTTGTTTAATTTTGTTTTAATTTGTCATTTAATAAGTGTATGTCACCATGGTGCTATAAATAAAAACTGGTACTTGTTACAGGTCATATAAAAAAGCCTCACATGTGAACCAACACAAAGCACATTCCATGCCTGCTTTTCTTGGGTTTTTTTTTTAACCTTTACTGATCAAAAAATACCAGAAATTATGCTCATTGTTTTGGTTCATACTCTGTATTTTCTGTGTATTTTCTTTTATGAAAAACAGAAAACCTTGTAAAGTGCATTTTGAAAAGAAGCAGTATTATTTTTTGGGCTTTTGTACTAATACAGCATCACTTTTTCTGAAATAAAACTTATTTTCCGGTAGCTACATTATTTGGTTTTGATATGGTGAGATGGTCAACCTTATAACATTAGGAGTGAATGATGATGACAGGATGTGTTTTCTTTCCTTATTTTCAATTTTGCAGAACCTGCACAGGACTATTATTTCCTAAGTGATTTGTAGCACTTTTCCTGAGACACAACTGAAAATCTTACTATGAAAAATAGGGCAGGTAGAAAATATGAAAAAGGGTTTGATTTGTAAATTGTGGGTCAAAGTATCCCGGGAATCTGAATAATGCATTCAGTTAATGACTTGGTAATTTTATTTAACAGGCTGTGTTAAGTGGTGCCCCTCAATTAATCACTTACAACAGAGGTCCCCTTTTGGGCACCAGGGACCGGTTTCGTGGAGAAAGGCTTTTCCACGGACCAGAGAGTGTGTGGCTTTGTGTGCTGCCTGCATCCCATGGATGGGGCTTTGTTTGTGCAGCCTGGTTGCTGGCATGCCACAGCCCAGTACTGGTCCACGAACTGGGGATTGGGGACCCCTGACTCATGTGATCTAATCCACACAGGTAGAAAGAGCAGTAATTTCAAGGCCTCGAGATTTTTCTTTCCCTGCGGAGCACAGAGGAGTAGGAGTAGGGCTAAGGAAGGGAATGGAACAGAACAACTCACTGTGGCCAACTCACCACGGGACAACTTGCTGTGGGACAATTCAACAATTCAATTTAATTCACATTTCATTTTGTCCCTCCTTTTACCTGCTTTTTGTAATGATTCTATTCCATCAATTCTTCAATATGTAATACTTGTCCTGCATAGAGTTGTCCCGCTGTGAGTTGGGCATGGCAAGTTGTTCAGCGAGTTGACCATGGCCAACTTAGGAACAGCAAGTTGACCATGGCAAATTGGCCATGGCGAGTTGGGCATGGCAAGTTGTCCTTGACCCGGGAAACCCGCTGCCTGGGTTGGGTCTCAATATGCCTTGGTCACAGCATTTAGTGGCATGACAGCTCTGGTCCTCCCACATTTAGGTCCCATGAGATCATACTCGTATAGAAAGGAGTTGAGGATTCCCATCCCATGAGGGCTTCTTGGTGGCTGTCCTGACAACCTGATTCTTAAGAAGAAGGACCTTAAAAGCAGTTTTTTATTGTGAGATCCTTCAGGGTGCCGATGGTCTCCTTACAATACTTCTGTTTTATTACATAGGATTCTAAACCTCCTTGAGCACTATGAAAAATAGGTAATGTAGAAATCAGTGCATATGATACGTACATCGTTATTTCTGGCAAAGCATTTTTAGGCAATTCATAAAAATTCTGCTAATACTTTATCTATTCTGATGGCTAGCAGAATCGGGCAGAAGGATGTGAGTCATGTGGGGCCCCATGTTTATTGTTTAAAAAATGGTGATAACAGATTGAAGCTAGCCCTGCCTTCCCCTGAACAAAAGCGTTCTTTGTATTCTGGAGAAGGAGGCAAGACAAACAGGCTTCAAGGTCAGCTGTCTTCTTGCACCAATGTTCTCAGTTTGACAGGGAAATATTTCCTTAATCCTCAACAGATTTAATGTGCTTTTACCGATTTAACACTTCCAATTTATGTACATCTATAAAACGAATTTCAACTTGCTATAAGCTCTTCATTAAGAGGGGGCAAAGTATATTAAATCATAGAAATTATTGCTGGAGATTTACTAAGCCAGAGGCCCCCAACCTTTTGAGCACCAGGGACAAGTTCCGTGGAGAGAGGTTTTTCTGAGCATGGTTTCATGTACTGCCTGCATCCCGTGGATGGGGCTTTGCTTGTTTGCACGGACCAGTTTCTGGCATGCTGCAGCCCAGTACCAGTCCACAGACCGGGGGGTTGGGGACCCCTGTACTAAGCTATACTTTTTAAATACCTGATTTAATTATTTTTGAAGATCTTCTGACTTTATTGTTTGGAACAGAATATGACCAAAGTTGCTGTGGTCCTGGATGTTTACAGGCTTTCTGCTTTTGTCAAAATGGCTAAGTAGTGTGGCACTGTTGTGCTGTGAACTCCCCCTTCATAGGTACATGCAAAGCAGTGCAATGTCAATGTGTGTGCTTGTGTCACAAAGGGCCTGATGTGGTTTTCCATCTTTCTGCCCTTGCACATCGCCCTCATCCCAGATGCTGGCTCTTGAGAGTAGCCCAGAGAAAACAAATTGGAGACAAATACATTGAAAGGCCAATTTGGAAAGAAGGGAGGTTTATAAGGAATGATGCAGATGATCACCTGGAGGTAAAGCAATGTAAGGAATCGGTCTTTAGTCTTAAGGGGTCCTTGATGCTCTCTGAGTTTGGTTGTTTCCATGCAGATGTTTCATTACTCCAACTAGGTAAGATCATCAGTGCATTGTCTGCAAAAAAACAACCAAACTCAAGATACTAAGGACCCCACATTTCATCCCTGAGCTACAACTACCAGTATTCTCCTTTACTGGATCACTAGTCTTTTCCAGAAATCAGAATGAGACAAAGCAAATGATAATCTTTTAATCCTTGACTTTCTTCTACTCCCCCAATCAACTCTTCTGATTGGGGCCCAATTGCAAGAAACACTCTAATATGGAAGAAATTTTAGTATCACTCTTCTTTCTCCTTTCCCCCATATGGCATGTTAGCTACATGTTAAAAAGATGGTTCCCCTTTTAGTGCAGCTACTCTGGCAAATGACATTGGAATTTGTAGAGCCCAGAAACCAGACTGGCAGGGTTCAGACCACCTGCTGCATGCCAAATAAATGGAAAGGTAGTGAAAATGATTGTAAGAATTAAACCCAGATTTCAACCACACCTGTTGTGCACTTATGCTGGAACTCTTACACCTGTCCTTATTGAACTGAGTAAGCCTGAATGTGTGCCTTTGCATGTGAAAGCGTAGCAAATTGATTGTAGTGATCAGTATCTGCAGCACTTCCAGGCCCATTTGTCCCAGCTAACCTGGCAAATTATCACGGTGGCTAAGAATTATGGGAAATGTAGGCCAACCTATGTGGAGGTGCATTCCTTACATTCAGTTCAGTTTTCAAATTGTACCTGATAATACACAGAATCAGGTTCTACTTCATTCTTCCCTTCTTCAAAGACTGTTAAAATAGTTGGCTGCACTCGGCCCTACCTTTATTTAAATGTCTGCCTCCTTTGCTTTTGAAAGCAGCACAAGAAGATTGAAAAAATGCTGGCTTTGGAATTTAAGGGCAAAGAATCATCAGCATTGTCTCACCAAATGCTGGAGAAGGGGGAATGACCAGTGCAAAGTTATCTACGCTATAAATAATATTTAAAGTTCTGTTCTGAGAGAATGGTTGCTTTATTTCGATTAAATATTTAATATTTATTAATATTAGTTCAATGATCCTTCTCCCCAGTGCTTAATCCAAAGACACTGGCAGAAACTCCTCTAATATGACCTCAGATCTTTTTTAGCCTGAATTTGTACACATTGATAATTTTAGTTCAATTGTAGCTCTTGGTTTGTTAAATGTTCATATGGGTTCAGAAAGAGCTTCTAAAAGAAAAAAGTTGCCCTAAATATCTGTATTTCAATGTATATTTTGCTAAAAACACCATAAAAGTCATTCTTGCCTGCTCTATAGAATTAGAATTAACAAAATTTCCTGAATATTGTGTAGGTAGTGCTGGAACTAAAGGAATAATTTCAATTTGATGACTTTGCTGAAAACCTTACGCAATCTATAATACAAAAGTCTAGGCACTGAACCAAAAGAAGTTCATTGCATTGATATATTGAGGTTTTATTCAGTGCATGGAGGGTACAAAATGTGGCAGCCACAGCAGTCATTTTGGGTCAGTGTCTATAGTTTGATATTAAAATCAACTTAAGCAGCATTTGTAGGATTTTTCTCTGACCACAAGATGGCGCTTGACAACTTCCATATGACCGTTCTCAATTTCTGTTTCCCGCTTGACATACTATCTGGTTCAGTTCAAACTGCTAAACTGCGTAGATGGGAATGGAGAGGGCAGTGGAGAGATGCTTCTAGCAACCTTGCTGGAAGGGAAAACAAATTGGAGGGAGATAAAAAGGACTTTTTCTATCATTCTTCAGAAATATTTTTCTGAATAATTTTCTAATTCTGCAAAAAAAAACAAAAAAAAACAACCCGACAATAAAACAATATTTGCGTATTCAAAAAAACCCCAAAACAAACAAAATTGGTATACCTGCTCCTTTTTCCTGGAGGAAAGTAAATGCAATGGAAGCCTAACATTCCAGTCCAATATAAGCCTAGCTTCTTCCAAAGAGAAGTCTAGGTTTGAACCAGGACATTGGAGTTCAGCCATTATTACTATCTTTCTCTCCTTCCTTATTCTAAGGCAAGCTACTAGGGGAGGACTAGCATGGTTGACTCCCTTTGGTATCCATAGTGTGGTTATCCAGCCAAATCTGTAACGCCATTACTCACATACAACCTCCCCCCTCCCCAGGGAAAATGGTCAAGCTCAAGTGTTTCCATTTTGGATGAACAAAACCAGCCCTGCAGTGATTTCTAAGGATGCTACTCAGCAGATGACCTTCTAAATCTCCAGGTTGCTGTGAATGCTGTCATTTGGGGTCACTGGCAGAAACTGGGAAATGAAGATGCCAATATCTGTTGAAAATTCAAACTCCAATGGCATGACACTTCAGTATTTTCAGGATCTATTGGCCACAGTGATGGCAAACCTTTTAGAGACCGAGTGCCCAAACTGCAACCCAAAACCCACTTATGCATCATCGGGTGCCAGGTGGTGTGGCCCATTGGCTGGGTGTGGCCAATTGTGTGGGTGTGGCCCATTGGGTGGGCGTGGCTGCAGTGGTAACAGCAGACTGGGTGGGACTAAAAAGTTCAATCAATCAATTCCAACTTTGCAAGATCTTTTTTTTCCCCGCGAGAAGTTGAAATTGATTGATTGAACCTTTTTTTTTTTTTTGCACATAGTGGTGAAGGCCTAAAGCGAAAAGGTTTTATAAAACCCAGCTGAAGGCCTAGGACTGGGGCGGTGGCGCGAGTGCCCACAGAGAGGGCTCTGAGTGCCGCCTCTGGCACCCGTGCCATAGGTTCGCCACCACTGACATAGGGAATCAGACAAAGTACACAAACAGAATAAATTCTTTTAAAAAAAATCTTGCCTTTATTTTTTATAAATAACTCAAGATAGCGAACATATCCAACACGCCTTCCTCCTATTTTCCTCACAATAACCACCTTGTGTTGGGCTGAAAGAGAATGACTGTCCCAAAGTCACCCAGCTGGCTTTCATGCCTAAGGTGGGACTAGATTTCAGTGTGTCCTGGTTTCTAGCTTGATGCTTTAACCACCAGTTCAAATTGGCTATCTGCCTGCGATAGGAGGTAGCTAATATGAGGTTATTTCTTCCTGCCTCTTCTCAATCACATGGAGCATGGAACGTAGTTAGGTCAGTGCTCAGTTGCCTATCTTACAATGCATTTTCTGTTACAATTAAAAACCTGCCTTGCTAATTGTTGCTCACAGTAAGATTCTCACCCTCAGGAATGCTCACAAGTCCACAGAGAAAGCTTCTGCCTCTAACAAGATGCAGGTAGTTAGAGCCAATGTAGCTAAGCAGGTGAAAAAATAAAATAGCAGCTTATTTTCCCTGTGGCCCAGCTTAATATTTGGATAGGAGGATTTGCAATTTTAGATTCGAGCTCATGACCAGAAAAATATCTATCTTGAAACCTGTTAAACCAAACACTAACCAGACTAGAGCTAAAAAGGCACTTATTCATAATTCTGTATAGATTTGTGAATCATTGGAGTATTTTCCTGAACTCCTTCTGGGCATCTTAATGAATAGAACAGGGTTTCTGTAAAACTGTGAAGTACGTCAGCTGAAGATGATGACAAGTAATGGGAAAAAGCAGAGATAATTTTGTCTTTCATTAACAGTCTCACAAAAAAAATCTGAATACAAAAAATGAATGTAAAGCAACCCATTTTCGCAAGAAGTATTGCAATAAAATAAAGCATGATTATAGATCAGTTGAATTTTTAAAAAGCATTAAAATTTGATAGGAACTGCATAATTAACCACCAGTTCCAGCTCAGTGACGCTGAACATGAAGTTGAAGAAGGGGGTGGTTGCAATGCAACACCCACTGTTATCAAAGACAAGCCAGGATAACTATCCAGCTCTTGTCTCAGAGAACTGTGGCCCTCCAACTGAAGAATAGCCGAGCCCCAAACAAGGTCAGGAAAAAAAAGGATTTTTAAATGCAATTAAATAAAATTGAAGGATGCAAGCGCAGCAATGGCTGGAAAAAATATTTTCCTGGGACTGGTTGCTTGCTGAAGAATGTGCTTCTTTATAGGTTTGTAAATAAAGCAATTGTGATGGCTCTAGAAGTCTCAAGTGCTTCTTATTCCCATTTTTGTGTGTGGATAGTTATTTTGAATCCTTAACAATTGACACTCCTCCATCATGATGTTACAAAACAGCACAGATGGCACAACCCAGGTATCATTAAAACTACTCCCCTTCCCCCCCCTCCCTAAAAAGTGCTTCAAGCAATTTCTAGATCAGTGGTTCTCAACCTTTTTAATGCCACGACCCCCAACCGGTCGTAAGTCGAGGACTAAACCGGTCGTAAGTCGAGGACTAAACCGGTCGTAAGTCGAGGACTAAACCGGTCGTAAGTCGAGGACTACCCAACCGGTCTTAAGTCAAGGACTTTCCCTGCCCGGGAGTTCGCCCCCTGTGCCGGCCGAGGCGTAGCTGGCAAGTGGCAGAGATGGAGCAGGCCGACCACCAGGTGGCCCAGCCCAAGGGAGGTAAGGCACCCGCCGGAAAAGGGAAAAAAAATGGCGGAAACCCTTGCTTGGCGACCCCCGTGAAATGGTCGATCGACCCCAAATGGGGTCGTGACCCATAGGTTGAGAACCGCTGTTCTAGATGTTGTAAAACCATGACTGGGTTTGCCTGTGTTGACAACGCAGATGAGAATAACCTTGTTTGCAACTGAGTTGCCACCGCAGATGACATTTTGAAGCAGGGACCGCCTGAATAGGGTTCCTGGGATGGTGTTCAAATGCAGACAGCCAATACCAAAGACAGCTGATTCTTCATATTTAAGGTACCGATACTGAGTGGGATAAGATTTGGAAAGATCTATGCATGAACAATGAAGAATTCCGTGGCATCTTATAGCAATGCACACATTTTTATGGATCACAGTCCTCTGCATTAGATGCAGGAGAAAAGCTGTGGGGAAAAAAAAGAATATTCAATATATACACTGGAATATGGAACATTATATTCTATTTAGTTTATGAAATTGCGGCAATGACTGGAATGTTTAGATAAAATCATGGACAGGTCTATCCAAGAGAAATTATATGCATAAATTATTTCCTCACTAGAGGCAATGTAAATATATATATATATATTGTACATTTAAGAACCAAGACAGACAGCCTATTCAATTCCACTTGCTCATGAACTCCTCCAGGATCATTTGAAAAGTATTCCCAATTAATGAGCTTGCCACATTTCTGATAAACCTAGCACAGTGATGGCGAACCTTTTAGAGACTGAGTGCCCCAAACTGCAACCCAAAACTCACTTATACATCGTCGAGTGCCGGGTGGGTGTGGCCCATTGGGTGGGCGTGGCTGCGGTGGTAACAGCAGACTGGGTGGGACTAAAAAGTTCAATCAGTCAATTCCAACTTTGCAAGATCTTTTTTTTCCCCACGAGAAATTGAAATTGACTAATTGATTGAACCTTTTTTTTTTGTACACGGCGGTAGAGGTCTAAAGTGAAAGTTTTTTTAAACCCAGCTGAAGGCCTAGGATTGGGGCGACAGCACGCGTGCCCACAGAGAGGGCTCTGAGTGTCGCCTCTGGCACCCGTGCCATAGGTTCGCCACCACTGACCTAGCATAATTCAACTAAGCCAAAATCGATGGTTTTCTTGTAAATAACTTGGCTCCTTCTGGCTCTTTTCTTAAGGATAAGTGCTAGCAACACTGATAGAAGAGCAAATGCCAAGCCAAGGAAATATTTCGGGAAATATTACAGCTGTAAGGCCTCTGAGATAAATGAGGGTTTTGCTGCTGAAGTTTTGCAGAAGGGGGGGAGGGGGGCAGGACACAGGGAGGGAGAGAAGACACCATCTGTGGCCAGGATGGGTAGGTGGGTGACTGGGAACAATCTTTGGATGGGACTAGATGTTTCTGAACTTCAATATACAAGTTTCAAACTTAAGAATGAGTTCATTCACAGATAAACAAGAAAAAAGTGTGCATTTTTCTTATCTCTGACAACCAAGACTGCTGGGCTAAGCTGATCCTGCCAAGTAATTCATATTTGGCCTGTATGCAGACAGTTAGAAGCAAGTTGCTGTTTAGGCAGATTCTCCTGGAGAAGGAAGTGGATCAACTCTGACAGATCTCTTATATCTTATCTCTCTTGTAAGTTCTCTTATCTGGAGACAACAGAAAGAGTGCTTGAAATATTAAACCTGCAAGAGCCAAAACAGATGACATGGAAGGAAAATGGTCAGAATTCCACTGGGATGGGGGTGGGGGGGATGCAGGGGAAACACTGTCAATAAAAATAAAATGATTTAGACCAAACTATTTAATTCACTTTCATTTATTGCAGTGATCCTTCTTCAGTACAGTATAGTAGCTGCAATACTCGACGTCGTTAAAACATTAGAAAAGTCATAACTGTAGATAACAGTTACAATACATTATCAAAATATGACATAACATTTTTGGACTGTGGATAGTACCAACCAAAGCTCAAGCTTTAAATTAAGACCGTAGTTCATTTTTAAATAAACAAAACAGCATATAAAATAATTGTGTAAAAAGGAAAGACAAACATAATGAAACAATAAATAATCAATTTCTCCAACTATTTCCTAAACACTTCCGAATTTCACAAAATAAATTTATAAAAATGATATTGCTGAGTGTCAATGGAAAACTATTTCAAGTTATTACTGATTGAAAATTTTAAAAAGTGCCCAAAAGAAATTTAAATTTATAGTAAATAGAAACTGGAATAGTAAATTTGCTAACAGGTTAATAATATATATTACCTAGAGAGTTTTAATAATGTTATAATCAGGATTTGGCATTTGGCATTTCTAATATTGGAAATTCTCATTGGATAAAGAACTTTTAAGTCACAGACTACATTTGGTATCCATCAATAGATCCAAATGTTAAAATAATTATTTCAGCCACCACACACTGACAGAAATGCAACTCCTTTCTTTTGCACATCACAAATAATGGCTGCCCTGAATGGGCCAAACTGCTAACTGTCCAAGTGCATTTCTTCCAGATGGGTGATGCTGTTTTCTATCCTACTCTAAGTCTGCACTTAACAAGAGAAAGGAAAGGAAATTCAGCCTTACTGAGTAATTTTACATCTTCTTTCATCACAGCAACAATCAACCAATCTGGTAGTAATCAACACTCTATTTCCAATGTGATTTTTTTTAAAAAAAGTAACAATAAACTATTTTATTATAAACTTCCAATTTCCTTTGAAAAATATATCCTGACAATGAATTACTCTATCTGGCAGCCAACGTGTATTGCACTTCTGGAAAAAACAAAACAATCAGCATTAGAGCAGTAGGTTACTGAAAGTAATTACAATATGCAAGAATCCTGTTGTCCCATTAACCAGATCTCCCGAAACAATTTGTTCATAGATTTTGATTTCACTTAGCAAGAAAGCTGTGTTTTTATATGCTATGTGTTCACTTAGAAACTCTTGAAATTATAGATCTTTGATCTAACATGGCGCTCTGTATTAAAGCCAAAAGTTGAAACATATGTTTAAGCAACTAACAGGTAACAGGTATAAATGTTATTACCAAGTATCGGATAAAGCCTCAAGAGATTCTTCAGGAAACAGTTTATAGAATAAAAAAATATAAAGCAATTGAAATATATACCCTTCCAGAAACAGAGGGCACACAAATGGGTAATTCTTGAATACACCACCTTATCAAATTAAAAATCAAGCTCAAGAGAACCAAACCTGAGTGTTTAGCAAGAGTTTTAGCAGATTTTAAATAAACTGTCCTTGGATGCCTTGGACAAAACCTGGTCCCACAGAACTACTTTTTATCTATATGGTCCCCCCCAAAAAAGGGCACACACTGAATCAGCCCCAACACTGATGGCAACCTGTGACAAAAGCACCCTTTGATAACAGAACCGCACAATAAAATCTGTCCGGTTAATCTTCCATCATAGGAGTCCAAGGAACACGAAGGACGGGATGGAACTGGAGAACATTAGTAGTTCCCAATTAGTACATCTTTCAGTAGTGAAAATTAAACTTTACAAAGTCCTCAATGCTAACTGCATGAATTTGACTTTTATCATAACCAAGTCATCCCACTTACCTCTTTTAGGACTAACCAGTCTCTTAAACAGACACAGACACAGACCAGACACACAACTCCCCATTCCAAACAATAAGAAACATATAACAATCCAAACTAATACCTTCATGGAAGACCAGAATGCAGCATCTTTATTATTGTAAGATGGAAGAGTCTAGAAACTAGAGGAAGTTTGATCTAAAGTTTTAACCAATGGCAGACGGACTTCATAAATTTACAAAACAATATATGGATGAAATTTGGTTAACTTCAGAAGGCACCTCAAGGCTAAAATGTTTTTATAAATCTATAACCCTTTCATTGATCAAAAATAAACACTTTTATTGCTGCCTTTCAAGTAGCAAAGAAAAACCTGTTTATTTATTCTTTACTAAGGAATCCTCCCCCCTTTAGCAAGATTAAATTACAGAAGAATTAGAAAAAAATGGAACTTCCACAACTTAGGAGTATAGTGACTTTCCTTATGTGCTTTTGAGTCAGGGGAATAGTGAGAAAGTTATCACTTTCTGCCTCTGTGTGAGGTTAAAATTTTAATCGTACGTCCCAGACCCTTTCCTCTAGGCACTGAAGTACCATTTCTTCCCCGTTGTATTTTTGCACAAGAGAGTTTATGAATAGAAGGTAAGAACACTTTGATGATTTCCACGGACAAGGAGAATGGGTGGTAGGTCTTTTGAAAGAGCTTCTATCCAGGCCATGTACAACGCACTCGATACAGCACTTTTTCGTGCAACTGGTAAACTCCTATAAAAAACAGAGAGGAAAAAGTTTTATTCACGAATAGACAGGATTAAAATTGCATTATGTAATCTAATTTAAACTGATCTGCTATCCAAAGTATTTTTTACATGAAATGGTTTTACTCAATAGTATTCATTGAGTAGCATTGACAAACAATTCTGCTGAAAGCAGTTTTTAAATTTTTATTTGATTTATTACCTCTACTAATCACCCACCAAGTTATTTAGCAGCAATACCTCTATTCAAGCAAGAATTCCTCCAATTAAATGATTAATTTTACTGCAATCCACCATACTATATTCTTTCCATTATCACTCAATTCTTATGTATTTAAGCTTACCTTGACCAAGGTTATTTTAATTATTTACTGCTTACTAGCAATATTTATAGATCTCTTCAAACCCCACAAATTTTGTTTTTTAAAAGAAAGCAAGAACAGAGACAATAGCACCGGTATAAAAATGAAGATTCCCACAGGAAGTCTGTTCCATAGGAACTTCATGAGAATGGGGGATGGGGGAGGACTCACAGCAGGCATCTCTAGGATGGGCAGATTCAAGCTAGGAAAGTCTCTGATCATGTATCCTGGTGCAACATTGGCTTCAAAGGAAATGAATTGGTCCCAGAAGCCTACTGCCAACCAGGGCAACAACCACATAATTGGCATTATTCTACAATGATGTCTTACCAATGAGCTAGTTATCATGTTTGCACTAGATGCAGTCATCTTAGAAAGCATCTAAAGTAGTCCACTCAAGGAGTGATCAAGATTAGATCAAAACTGATACACCAATGGAGGTGGGAGAAAGTCCTCCCGTCCAGTGTTTCTATCTGCTACTTGCACAGAGCAACTCTGAAAGATGCCCTAATAACAAACCATCTTTCTGGGGAAACCCAACCATGTCAAGAATAAATATCATATAAAATATAAATATAAAAGCTGATATTTGTTAACTAATAGTGAACTGTAATCTAGGTAGAATCTAAGCTTGTTTTTCCCCACTTAGTCTCTCCAGACACTGTACAAGCTTTCAATGATATTTCAAATTCAACCTTAGTGACAATGTACAAGTATCATCGGGATAACATTTTCAGACTTATGTTCCTACATGTCAGAGGCAATGTGTTTTACTGCTTGGTTTTATTCTACCTTGGTTATTACTGTGATATTTATCATTTACTTCACACATTGACTATTATTTGTGAAAATACCATTTTCAAATTTTCTAGTAATCAGGATCCATTCTTATGAATTGTCAAATTTCAACTTTTCTGAAAAAATAACTCCATTTTCCAATCTGAGATTGTCTGTCTTTGCCTTTTTCATTTTTTAACAATATACTCAAAACTCAGGTCACTAATCTACATTTACTTTTGAGCATACAGGTTTTTATTCACAGAAAATATTTAAATATGAAATACTTGTTCTTGAATTATTGTAATAAGTGAATTGCCTATAGACAAAAGCAGGATTCTGACTTGTGCAGGATCAGAATCCATTTTAAGAAATACGATTTCTGAAAACAAGAACCCAGCTACTTTTTCATGAAAAAAAATACATTGTATTAATGTTACTAAAAATTCTAACATTAATTTTATTTAGAAAATACAAAACTGAAAGTTGCCGACTTACTAAATTCTAGGAATTAAAGACCCACCATGCATGATATATAAATTCTCTCCAATAGGTCACTAAATTGAATCAGACTTCTTGAGAATACAGCTTCTTTTTAAGTATTCTTTTTAAGCATACAGGTAGTCCTCGTTAACAGTGGCAATGGGACCAGAATTTCCATCACTAAGTGAGGTGGTCATAAAACATAACTTCACCATGACATTTGCTTAATGATGGCAATCACAACAATTTTGTTGCCATAGTTAAGTGAGGATGTGAGGATCTCACAACTTTCTACAGAATTTTTGGGGTTTGAGGAGATCTATAAATATTGTTAGTAAGCAGTAACTTACAACTTCAAGAATCAGTAACAAGTCCATTTTTTAATTTTGAATAGTTATTGAATGAATGGACATTAAACAAAGATTATCTGTAGAACATTTTGACTGATTTGTTATTTCAAATATTTTCTGGAAAGGATGCCAAGAATTACAGAAAGAAATACTTACATAACGATTAGATTAGCTGTGCTTGAATGTTCTTTCAGTAATTCATTTAATCTAATCTGACGGTGACTCTGCAAAAAAATGAAAGCATTACTGATGTCTGAAAGGCTAATAACCCATTTTAAAATTAATTTGGAATAGTGATGTAAAGTTCAAATGTTTGTACATATGGGAAAGAATGCTACATACCTTGGTTTTATATAGCTCAATTTCGTTATCTGTGATTCTCCAAGGTTCATCTTCCTTCATTTTGTCTGCAACATCTTGCTCTTTATCATCTTCATGAAGTCTGAATGGTTCAATCATTTCTTCAAAGGCTGCAATGCTGAAAGTTATTTGATCACAGAGTTGGAATGCATCAATACTCAGTTTTATCGATATCTGCAGTAAGGCATGCAACTAGCATGTGTCACGTATCCTAATGATATGTGCAGGCCTAATTAACTGGAATTGAACAGCTGCTTTATCTCTGCACAGAAGTCTCATGTTTCCTAGCAAAAGAAAATTTCCAATAGAAGAGAATATATGTAGCTTGGGCCTAAGTGATGGAGTCCTTGGTGCTCTCTGAGTTTGGATGTTTTGTTACCTCAGCTAGGTAACATCTTCAGTGCACACCTGAGCAAGCAATCAAGCTGAGAGAGCACTAAGGACTCCACAAATTTGTTTTGCAACTTACCTCTATTTAAAGACACTAAGTCTTCCCAGTAGTGTGTAGGGGCTGTTTGTTAAATATTGTAAGGTTCGGTTTTTCATTAACTGAAACTTTAATCCTGCTTTTTTTTACATCTGGACAAGATTCACTAATTAATACTTTAGAGGGCAGGGGATTATTATTAGATAGTCCTTGTTTACCAACTGCCCCTTCAGCGTGTATTTAGACTTATGATAGTGCTGAAAAAAATAAATTTGCAATCGGTCCTTGAAATAACAGCAGTTGCAGCATCCACATGGTCACGTGATTACAATTCAGGCACTTTGCAACCTGAATTGCAATGGTTGCAGCATCCTACAGACATGTGGTTACCATTTGCAACCTTCAGAGTCAGCTTCCAACATCAAAACTCAGTGGTAGGTTGTATGTTGTGGTCATGTGACATTGCCTTAACAAACCATGATGATTTATTTAATCTTGCAATGCATCTGACATTGTACATTTGGCATGGTCATGTGATACTTCAGTTAATGACTGTGTCATTGATGGAGTTGCCAGTCCCAGTTACACCATATTACCATCTCTTTTCAGATTGTGGTCTGAGAAAATGGCATTAACAGTTATTTGGTAATTAAGAAATCATACTAAGACATTATTTTCATTATTGAGGTACTGCACTTAAAACTATAAAATAAATTATCATATGGAAATTCTATTTAAATAATAGCATGCCATTCATATAGTACTTAATGATTCTGTTTTTAATAGCAATTCAGTCCATGAGCTGTAAAAGCTATTTCTTACCCAGTATCTATGCTTTTCTTAATAATTATTTTAAATTATTTTTAAAAATGAAACCTCATTGTATAATCATTTTACAGTACAATCTAAATACTATTGTAATATCTCATTTAAATTACATAGAAATTAATATTGGAAATATACTGTGCAACTTACTTTTCTTTCTTTGGTTTTGTATTGATATCACCAAGGACCATGATATCTGAAAAGTCTATCCGAAATTTGCTAAGTAATGTTGCCATCCTGAAAGTTAAAGGAGACCGTAATTAACAGTGGAAATTTAGAATTCTACATCCAATTCTGAACTTCACAATTTAAGGATATTGATAAGCTGGAATGGTTCCAGAGGACAGCAGCCCCAATAAAAAAAATTATGAGACAGGCTAAGAGGTACTGGGTACGGGTAGCCTGAAGAGCAGGTGATGAGGAACTCTAATGGTTGCGTACAAGTCTCTGAAAGGCCATCTTGTAGGAAATAGGGCTGAACAATAAAACTGCTTCAGAAGATAAGAAGCAGCAGCAATGGCTTTAAATGACAAGGCACAGGTGGACATCAGGAAGAAAATCTTGATGGTAGAACAGTCAACAATGAAATGTATAGTGCCTTGGAAGTAGTGGATCCTCTTTCACAGAAGGCATTTAAACAGAAACTGGATGGGCCCGTTAAGGATATTGTTGATTTAGGTAGTCCTCAACTTATGACTATAACTGAGCTCAGAATTATGGTAGTGAAGGTTGTTAAGTGGGTCATCATGTGATTCCCACCTAATTTTATGACATTTTTTGTGGTTATTAAATGCAGAGTTTGTAAAGCAAACATCATGGTCATTAAGTGAGCATAGCCATGGTTGTTCAACAAGTCCATTGTTCACAATGAGCATTTTTTGCTGTAAACTGAAAGTAACTGCCAGCTACTGGCAAAACTCGCCATTAATCATAGTCACATCCAGTTTTGGTCACCACGATGTAAAAAAGATGTTGAGACTCTAGAAAGAGTACAGAGAAGAGCAACAAAGATGATCAGGGGACTGGAGGCTAAAGCATATAAGGAAAGGC
>NW_015386240.1:65182-105871 GCF_001527695.2 Protobothrops mucrosquamatus
ATGATAGCAGTGTTCCAATATCTTAGGGGCTGCCACAAAGAAGAGGGAGTCAGGCTATTCTCCAAAGCGCCTGAAGGCAGGACAAGAAGCAACGGGTGGAAACTAACCAAAGAGAGAAGCAACCTAGAACTAAGGAGAAACTTCCTGACAGTTAGAACAATTAACCAGTGGAACAACCTGCCTCCAGAAGCGGTGAATGAGCCAACACTGGAAGTTTTTAAGAAGAAACTGGACAGCCATTTGTCCGAAATGGTATAGGTTTCCTGCCTGAGCAGGAGGTTGGACTAGATGACCTCCGAGGTCCCTTCCAACTTTATCATTATTATTATTATTATAACTTTGAATCTGGGTTGTAAATGGCTCGGGGGAGGTCCACTGTAATCCAAACAGTTGCTAAACAACCAAACATGTGTCAAGGGCTACCTGTAGTAGATTTCTGCACTGTGCAGAGATTAGACTAAATTATTTCTTCCAGTTTTACTTGCTATGAAATGTTTAGGGTAAAATATTTTGCATGAGATGTTTTTTTTAGTATGTCAGAAATCTAATGATTCAGTAAAAGAATGGGTAATTTGAATTAGTTCTTCATCCCACTTTAATTTCATATGCAATTCCTCATAAATGCTGAGGTGCTTTGAAGGCGATCAACAAAACACAGGAGTCATATATAAATAAAAACGTTTCATCCATTGGAGCATCATCACTGATTACTCTAAAACAATTTATGAATTTTAATATAAATAATATAACAAATATATCAATGCACTGACTGGATTTGATTAATAGGTTTGGTTAAAATAGAAAAAAAAATAATCTTAGCCAGAGAAACATTGTAATTCATTAAACTTACGCTCTTCTGTCATGGTCAATTCTATTTATTTTTCCACCAATGAACACCCTGATCTTGCAGTCTTTCCATTTTTTCTTGGTTGTCAGAAGATATGGAATCAAAAGTGTTAAGCCTGTAAGGGTGAAAAAAACCAATTTTAATTTAGAGCCAGTGTTCGAAAAGGAAATACCAGATAACATTTCTAATTTTCTTGTAATGTTTTTTTTTAAAAAAATGTCTTACCCCCATCATCAAAGAGCCACCAAACATCAATGTAATTTTTGCCTTGTTTTTTCTGAAATTGGGAACTTGCATCAAGCAGCTTTTGATCAGCCAAGTTCAGAGGAACAGACGGGCCCTTAGGATCTGTAAAATTGAGAAGTGACATTTGGAAGAAAATGAAGTCCAAAATATCCGATCAGCCATCTCCATTCAAATGCAGAAGCTGGTTTACAAGGAATAGAAAAAAATAAGAGATAAAGAAGATATGTTCTAAAATATACAGACCTAATATCACACTTGATTTTTTTTAGTATCATCACATTGCATGCCTTTGAAACTCCCAATATGCAGGGTAGGTGGCTGCTAAGAGGAGTGGGAGTATAAATGAGTGGTCAACCACTTTTTGATTCCACTATCTAAATGTTTCTCGATGTTGGCACCTTTAAGCTGTGTGGACTTTGCAGAATTACTCAACCAGCCAGTTAAGAGTCCACCCAGTTTAAAGCTGCCAAGCTTGAGAAACACTCATCAAATTGGTCAGGGCTTGAAATAATTAGCATCATTGTTATCAGCTGTTTGGTGCAATGAAAGACATACATTGTAATGTTATCCTTATATTTTTAGCACAGCAATAAAAATGATTTAGATAAATAAGTTACTGAAATTCATAAAAAAATACTAAAGCTGTCATAGCCAAAACATCCACCCAAGTTCTCCAGGAAGTCTGAATTATTAACTTCCACTTGTGATAAACAATATACAAAATAAGATATGAAAGAAATAATAAATGGACACTGACAGAAAGGGAAAATGGATTAAACAAAAGAAGATGGAAAATGGCCTGCCTTTTTTCAAAAGTGGCTGTGTTGGAGTCTTGATATCTTCTTCTTCTTCTGGACAAGTTTTAAAAGTAAACAAAAAAAATGAAAAAAGGTTATTTGCAATATTAATGATAATGAACAATTGTTTACCATTCAATGGTAAAAATCGAATATGAATTAATACATGCCCTCATGAATGTTATTAATTAGCATATTCACGTATTTTCTTTATACCACTACACTATTTAAAAAAAGAAACATGTTAGTACCTGAAATGTCCACAATATCCCTCTCTCTTTGCACTAGACATATGAATGGACACATGCATTCAAACATACATACACACAAAAATCTTTTTATCCAGGGAGAAAATATTGATAGAATTTAAAATTCTACATTAGCTTAAGATGGAAAGAGGATGAGTAAAATCCATGATCAGTCTCATATTTAACCCAAGACAAGCATTACCATTAGGCAAATACAGTATATAAAATGGGCTAAGTCTACAAGTGACTACAAGGACATATTTTAGATTTGGCAGAGCCAATGTATTTATCTATTAAGTTTAATCCACACTATAGTCATCCACACTATAGCCATAATATCAGAAGCCCTTTTGATGCAGTATCTCAACGTACCAAAAGCTTTATTTATTCATATCATTTGTAATGAATAACCTTCAGTAACACACTGCACCAACTAAATTGAGAACTGCTGGTTCTGAAACTCTCACCGGTTTTAAACTTTGCAATATGGAACAAAATGTAATAGGAAGGAAAAGACGTAACATATTCCCTTCATCAGATATATGACTAATAAAAGAGCTGCACAATTATTCCATTATATAACAAGGAGTCTTAGGTTTAAATACCCAAATACCCACAGAATTATGACATTGTGATCAGTTACTGTTTGGAGTCAAATAGATATTGTAGGGTTGGTATAATAATAATAATTATGTGTATGTATGTCTATATGCACACATACACCTATGTGAAAAGAACTGTACCTGCTACCTTCAGTTCCTAGGGAAAAAAAGAAGTATACATGTACTAAATACATAGTTACCTTTATGAATAGGTCCTTTTTCACTAACAGGTTTAGAAGTTACCATATCAGTCTTCTTGCTGTAGTCCACATTTACTATAATGTCTTTGGTTACTGGTGATTTCTCTTGGGATGACAATAATTCTTCTGTGAATAATAAAATATACATGACTGAATATTTATGCAAGAATAGGCTGCTATTTGAAGCCATGATTTTTTCAGGAATAATGTCAGCTTTTGCACAAAGGGATTCTGCATAAGTGTTCCACTATAACTCTGTAACTAAAAATTTTCAATGTTCATGCTCAGAATGCACAGTAATAATTGTCAAGGAAGCATTTGCACAAGACAATGAAGATTGGTTGTGTGAATGTGATGTAACTGAAGAGCTAAAATCACAGGAAAATAATCTGTCCTCATTCTTCATGGTATCTATATAAGTGCATAATTATTTAGCAAGCTTATCACTGGCAATGGTCCAGGCTACAAAAGAATGGATGTAAAATAATTTTTCCAAAGGTATCAGAAACATCAATTTATGAGTATATAAAGCATATAAGCATATAAAGATGGTTATGTCACAACATTAGACAAGAAGGTGTCCTCAATTCTTCACCACATCAACTTCTTTGTCAAGATCCCAAAATATTTTTTGGGGAAATAATATAATAAACACTACTTTGAATAATAGTACTTTAAATATTATAACAGCAACAATAATGGATAATCTCTGTAAAGTGATAATGATCACTTTGCAGAAAACTGTATTAGGATTTCAGTAAAGGTTTCCCATGACCAAAGACAATCTACATTGTATTAGCCCTCTGGGGAAGAATTAAAGACTGACCAATCTTTTGACCAGAATCTGCATAATAAAGAAAAGATTTTGAACCTACCAAAAGATAGCCTAGAACAGCTTTTGGGGCACCAGGGACCGGGGTTTGGTGCACTAGCTAGATCCTGCACATGTGCAGATGAGGCTTTGCTCACTTGCACGGGCTGTTCCTAACAGGCTGTGGACCGGTACCAGTCTGCGGACCGGGGATTGGGGAACCCTGGCCTAGAGACGTCCAAGGGTGGGTAAGACAATTAACTAGATAGAACTTGTAAACTAGCTTAGATAAAATGGAAGTATCAGTCACAGTTATGTTAGTCTTCTGAATAGATAAAGGAATGATAGTGAGCACTAAAGCTCTGCTTATAACGCTGGGGCAACTGTCCATGCTTCTGGTGGTTGCTACAAGTGCATCATAATAATCAATCTGAAATATAAGTAGTTCTCATTTAGCAACTGCCTCATTTAGAAACCAGAATTATGAGGGCGATGAAAAGAAAATGTATGACCAATCCTTGTGCTTACAATCTTTTCAGGTCTGTAAAGCAAAGGAAAATGAAAGTAATATCTTAAGCACAGTTGTTTTTCATTTAGTGACCATTTTACTTAACAACCAAGTTGCTGATCCCAACTGTAGTGGCTAAACAAGGACTACCCTGGGGGGGGGAGGGGTAGCACAAATTTCATGCTCTTAATTCTTGGAGCCAAGTTTATCAAACTAGCAATGATAGATGGCAGAAATGAAATCAATAGAAATTGCCAATAAAAAGCTGGAGAAGATGCAACAGAAGAAACAGTAGCTCCGGGCTATTAAGTAATGAACTCACTAGTGCCAAAATTGTGTGATTATGGAAAGAAAGATTTTTTAAAAATGTTTCTTATCCTTATCATTTTTAGCTAAAAGAAAAGGCAAAACTCCCAAGAAGCCACCATCAGAGGCTGTGATACAATGTTCAAGAATGAAATAAAACTGAACTAAACTGCCTATAATGGGCAGACAAAAGGATTAAGTACAGTGCTACTAACAGAGTGTTGTAAGGAGCTGGGTTTGTTTTTCCCCTCAGGTTTTCAAGCGTCTGATGCAGACATTACAAAAATATCTATCCATTACAGTACAGAGAAAATCAGAAGAGTGGTTGCTGTTGTTATAATGAAGGATATAAATCTAATACTATAAAAACCCAGGTCATATTAAGGATTACCTTGTCCCTGAAGATGAGATATATCCAAACCTTCCCTCAGACGGATGACAACCACTCCGTACTGAAAGTCGAAAGCATCACTGTAATAAAATGAAGTGGGTAAACTAATAAGCATTCATAATTGGCTAATTAGTACAATTAATCTGAAAGGATAAGCAAGCTTGATCAATAAAGGAAATGTCTCCAAGGGTTATCCTATAAAACAAAAAAGCTGTATGGCAACTGTTTGTACAGTTACCAGTACAATCCAGGATCCTGTTTTATTGAAATCTCAGAACATTCACAACAAGAGAGTGGGGGAAAAAGCACTTACTCTCCCCACATATGATCAAAAGGACTCTGAATGAAATATGAGATCTACTTCAAAACCATTAATATGCCTAGATCAGTTTATAAGGCAGTATTGTACTGACTTACTACCCCCAATTTCAGAATATATTAGCAGAAAAAGGCTGTTTATAATTCTTCTGAAAACTTCGATAAATTGGTAAGTATAGATAATCAGTTACAAGAATATCTTAATTACTATTACTTACTGTAATAAATTGATGTAGATGTCAACATCATTCATATCAGCTGACTGCCAATCCTTCTTGAATCCAGCAACAAGAATATTTGGCCTCATTCTTCCTAAGCCTGCAGCCTAGAAAAAAAGTATATACAACACTTTGGAATGGTATGCCTACCTTTAAACTTTGCTTTATTTAGATTAGATAAAAACAGTGGAATTTTTCTACCCTACCTAGTCCTGTGTTTTACTGGGAATCATTTGACAATTTTGGCTGAAATTTAGAAGCCTTCTAAATACCTCAAGATGAGGAATGAAGTAAAAACTAATCTTGTAAGCAAATTTAAGCTCAAACATGTGACTTTCTATGTCACAGCACTGACTAGGTTAGCATCTGGATCATCATGTCCTCTGTTAGAACCAAAGGACCCTTCTCATTTTGGAGCAATTTCTTGCTAACTATTGATTTGAGCACTTTTGTTGCTTTTTACTGAAGATCTACAACATGATATTAATGTTGATATGTACTATCTATGGTCTTAGATAGCATATATCTCCTCAAAGCCTAGGTTAATGTCTTCAAAACTCTTCCAAGATTTTTAATAGAACACCAGCATAAAATTCTTAATATCATAAGTAATCCATCTACCTATATATAATGCACCATTACATTTAATCAATATTTTTATCCACATTCTCATACTTTTTGAAGTCACTATGTCACTCAAAGGTACTCCATGAGAGTGGCTATGGGTAGCCTAAGAACAGTAGCATTTCTCCCATACCTAATTCCAGTAAACACAAACAGAATAGGCTGTAAAGAGATTCTGAGAATGCCACCTATCCTCCTACTGAAATCATGTACTTTTGGTGCAGGGTTTGCAGTTGTTTTCCTGATATCACTCAGCCACCCTCTAAATCACGGGTGTCATGATATGTCGCGACGTATCACAACTTTTTTTGCATTGCCGGAGCTGGGGTGGGCAACTGTATGATGCAACCGGTCCGCGGGCTGGCAGTTTGACACCCCTGCTCTAAATCTTTCTAATGAAATTCAGAAAAGTGGATACAATTATAAAGGTAAAGGAACCCAACAGAATTATCTCTGTTCAGAGACCTAATATTTTTCATTCTATTCTGGATGAAATTCTTTCTGAAAGGAAGGAGAGTGGTCTTGTCATCTTATGGCACACAGAATTTTATAGCTTTAAGACTTACTTCAAATCTATTGTCATGTGTCTAATGAAGAGAATATTCAAATACACATTTCCTGAATACCTGTACCTTTCAATAATACAGCAGAGTAGAAGGAGGAGCTCTAAAAACTATAGCAATTTTTAGAATGGTCTCCAGCAAGTGAGAGACAGTGAATTGCGATCCAGCTTCATGAAGCATGAAATCCAACTGTTAGTTTCCTTCCCTCTACTTTTTGATAGTCAAAACCAAAAGAATGTCTATTTCCAATACATAAAAAACAGGCAAGCTTCAATTTCTGATGTACGAGAAACAGTATTCATCTATTCCTGACCATTTTTATTTTCCGGACATCACTTTTCCTATAATGTAATTCTAAAACATGTTTAGATAATATTTATTTATAAACAGAATTTATTTATTGGACAATTTTATGAAGCCTCCCCATCTAACAGGATGTATGTTATATAATACAAATTATATTTTCAGAAAAGAATTACAAAAGAGAAAACTCCATTTTAGAAAGACCACCTACTTGCATTAAGTACTGTGCACCATCTCTCAGGTCTTCTGCATGTACTGGAGCATAAAACGCTTTCATTTTGTTTTTAATAAGCCACCGTTGGTACCTAGCCAAGTCAGCTGACAATTCCTTCATGGCTTGCCTGCGGGGACCCTAAAAGAGACATAACCCCTTATCAAAAATTTTGGAAGAAATTTAAAAGTGCATTCCTCATTGAAGGCCATGTACTGCTCTATCAAATATATGATATTGCTTAGATTAGATAAAAAATATCCTAAACAAATTAATTAGAACACAGTATAGTGGAAGAAATTATGAACCAGAAATTAGTATTCCTTTTTAACACAAAAGCCAAACTACAAAAAAATCCCTTTACTGATAATTACTCTCAAACTATTTAGAAATCCCACATGCCCTATGAATGGGTAACATTTATATGGTGATCTTTATATAATTCATGCAGAAACTGCATACCTAAAACCTTCTGCATTTCAAGTATTTCTGTGTACTGTGATATCTGAATATTAGATAGGCTTGTCACAAATTATTCTTCAGTAGCTAAAAAACAAAATTCATTCTCCAAGAACACATCATCTTATCTGCATGCTTCTATTCAGCCAATCACAGCATTATAAAACTTACATAAGACAAACATTATTCCCTATACAAGCAATAACTGATTTTACAAAAAATAATATAAGAATGGGCAACATGCAAAACTTTAATAACATTTTAGTGTTTTATGACACACTATTAAATTGTAACCTCCGGCAGCAAAGGAACTTAATAAAAATTGAATTCAGCCCATATCCTGAACTAATATTATAAACTTGTATCATATTACAGATGTTGATTGTAACACTGACTGACAAGATCTTTATATCAATAGTATTCTTTGAATGGTCATTGTAATTACATTACGAAAAAAAGCAATTATCTGAAAGGAAGATAATCTGTTCATCTTTACCTTTACCTCCTTTATGATTATTAAGAATCAGGATGTGCTATCGGTTTTAAAGTTAAAATTATTAAACAAATATTTATTTGATACTGGTAACTAAAGTATCACTGTTGTCTTTTATTTCAGTTCTTCTATTTCATGCAATTTGCATTATCTTAAATAGACTTCTATATAAATGGGGGAAAGGGAAAAATTACAACAGGACAGAAATATATATTTTTAAAGTATAGCCAATTATTTAGAAACTTACCATATGTACGTGACCACAGATCATCAATCCTACATTTTTGGTGAAGGCATGGACCAGATGAAGCAAAGCTGGACGTGAGCTTGGAGCACCACTCATGACAAGGCATTGTGGCCTAATTTTAGATTCAAACAACAGTTAACATGTACATTTTTGCAATCCAAACTGAATTGTTATTAAAATGTTGCCATTAAGCAGTATGTGCACATGAAAACAATATGGAATTAGCACCATGTTTTTCATGTGACTGGAATCACCACTTGTTATTCATTTGTAATATCAAGACTCCCTTATATTGACCTTGAATAATGTTGTCCAAATGAAGAAAAAATGGCCTGCATATACATTTACTAAAATAAAGGCACAGATTCTGACCTAATCTATTGGTCAGGGACTAGGCTGAAGAACATCAAAACTAAGGAGACAAATACAACCCAAGGACATATTGTGATAGGAGAACTAAATAATATTTTGATGTTATCGTTAAGCTATCAACTACTATTTAAGCAAGTTCCCCACGGAAAAAAATATCTCATTCCCAGCTGCATATAAAAACTGACTTATGAACTTTTGCTGCATATTGGCTGTGTAATTAATAAAAACAATGCATAAGTTTCAAAATTCTTCTTCTGCTATCCATAAAAATACCACAGTGAAGCTAGAAACTAGCCACTTATATGTTTTGTCAGAGGAACACTTAGTCCAAATCAGCAATAGGGAAGTACATTAAATGAATTCTGTAACCTATGCATATTTCAAACCGTATTTACCATATCACCAATCAAGTCATTTTAAAAGATCTGAAGGCAAACGGTAAACACACACTAATATACAAGATCAATAAGGCTATTATCATTTCTATAACCACCCAATACCAACAGTGACACATTTTGAGCATTCCAATTCAGTGTCAGTCAACTGACCCTAATTTTCCAAACATCTGACTTCAAAAATATTAGTTTTTTCTCCCCAGACTGCTGTTCTTATACTTCAAGTCTAGCAATATGCTGATTAATATTTCCCAAGTTACCTGAAGTTTTTTACATGGTCTTCTACACCAGTAAGGCGGACAGCATGCTGCAAAGCATTCAGATAAGTCAAAGCTTGAGTTGAGGAACCCCAGTTCACATCTGCAAAAAACAACTTTAATGTTGAAACAGAAAATGCCCTATAACAATCTTAATTTCAAGGAAACATAATTGAAGATTATACTCATACTTCTACTTATCAGGCAAGCCACATCCCAACACACTCAAGATTTACAAATTAAGATAAATTAACTCAGCACTTCATTAAGGAAAATAATAAACTACATAGGCAGCAATTTACTTGATTCTAAAATTTGTTTTTATAATCAAATAAAGTACCTTATGCAGGCATAGTATGTTCTCTTCAGACAAGCTCCACGAATAATCAGATATGCAAATTTTTCAAACTTAAGGGTTCCTTTATATTTTTTATAGCTAAATATTTTTAATAGGATAGTTAGTAGTTGCCATGGGTACTTTTATTAGAAAAAAGCTCTAGTTCAAATTCTAAGAGTCTTAGATTAATGAGAAATTAAAGTAAAATATTAATTGGTAAAAAGTATTAGAATGGCATTTCTGGCCAAACTAGACAATATATATTGAAAATTAAAATGACTGATAACAACAGTTTCAGAAAGTGATGAGGTAATCTGAGTTCAAGAAAAAGAGAATCCTATTTGAAAAAGTCACATAGGAAAGAAGTACTGAATGAGAAGCCAAGAAGCTATACTGTGAGGTAATAGTGAAATTTCAAGGCATGAAGCAGAGCATCAGATATCAGATATATGACTAAAGAAACTTAAGAAAGAAGAAACCTAAGGAAACGTAAGGAAAAAGATACGGATAATGAATTGATTCGAAAATCCAGATGTAACCAAGAAAATCTTTACTGCCTCTCTACAAAGCTGTATGAATTTTGCTAAGATGGAGCTTAAAAGAATCTGGTCTGAACGAAAAGCTATTCAAAGCATATTAGCTAAGAAAGTCTTGCAAAATAAGACTGCTGTGTAAACATAAAATATAATAAAATTATTGAACTATTCAAAATTATTATTTGAAAAAGTGCTTTATTTCCTTTTGTTACTGATTCCCTTGACAAACTATTATTCTGAAAAAAATGAAGGTTTGAATTTTATATTGCCAAATCCTGATTTTAATTTACTTCACCTAAACTTAACATCAGACTTGGTGTAAAGTAGTAGTAAAGGGGAAAACCATGCATATGCAACTGGCTCAAAAAGATGTACCCACCTGGCTTCTTGTAAGTTACATAAATGTAGAGTCCCAGAACAATAACATAGGTGAGCAGTGCTGCCCACCAGTTAATAACAAACATGACTATGCAGCAGAGAATTGCTCCAACTAAAGATATCCACATGTTGTAGTATTTAAAAGCAGGTCGCCAGCCTATTCAAAAGCAAATAAAAATTTAAAAAATACATACATACTTATGTGTACATGTATATATCATATATGTTATGTAACATATATAAAACTTATCCTTCAATTGCCACGTTAATATATTGTTTAAACAAAAACATGTTACATAAATTTGCCAGCATTTACACACACAATTGCTATATACTTAAATATATCAAAAATGAAGGAAAATAGTACAGTAATACTATGCCTTCTCCCCACCCTCCAAACTTTTGCAATTTGATTAAGCTTGAAGTTATTTTTTTATTGCTGTTGGTGTT
Organism: Protobothrops mucrosquamatus; assembly: GCF_001527695.2. NCBI lineage: Eukaryota > Metazoa > Chordata > Lepidosauria > Squamata > Viperidae > Protobothrops > Protobothrops mucrosquamatus. The sequence continues at coordinate 76,300 of NW_015386240.1, forward strand.
TATATTTTAAAAATGGATGTACAATTAGTGTTCAAAAATATTTTTAAAAAGACCCCATGTTCTCACTGGGATCAATATAAAATTCATACCTGGTGATTTTGCCAGTGAAGCATGGAACACGGAAAAATTAATTAAAGCATAGGAAGCCAAGAAGAAATTGGAGATAATTGGAGCAATTACATTCAATTCAGCTGCAAAGACAGAAACACATAATCATATTGATTTTTAGAGCAGACTGCTTTGGAAAAACAGCTCCTTACTTGAATTGGTGATTGTTCTGATTTTGTATTCTTTGTAGCCTTTTATAATGAGGCTTTTACATGAACTACAAACAGAACTTCCAAAAGTGGTATGGGAGATTAAAAGGACTACTTTCTTCATATATGCAGAAATATACAATCTGGATTAGAGTGGCAAAAGTGCTTTTCTGCTAGAGCTTCTTGTATTAATTGGGATAGTTGGATGAGACAACTCTAGAATTGAAATGAAGCTGAAATATATTTACTAAGGATATAGTGAGATGTAGAATTGCACAGAATGTCTATGAAATATATATAAATAATTCCTTCTCTTCTCAGCACAGGTTCCACAAAGCCCCTCCCATACTTTAAAAGCATGCCAAAATGTTTAGAACTAGAAATATTTTAAGTCTGAAATATTTTGAGCTTTCTAGAAGCATTCAAAAACTGTATTTATGGATCTAGAATTCTCTTATAATGGATAGAATATTGGGATACGTCTGGTAAGTGTTTGTACAGCTGCTCTGAATTCAAAGTGGGATATTTCTGATCATCAGACAAAAGTATTTGAGCTTAGACCTGGCCATTTCAATAACTTATTTATTTTTAATAATGTAATATTTTGCATACTATCACAGTTAAGCAGGTTAATTTTCACAGGAATCTTTATCTGCTTTACCATAAGTGTAATTCCTAGGTAGAACTACATCTTTGCATTTGATAACGTTGAACACTGGATTAACACAGAAAGATTCTTCAAATATTTAGAGAATGAGAAATTCTAGTGACAAGCCTCTGAATTCTAACTGGTTAATGTGATTGATGATATTAGTCTATATAAAAATTGTAAAGCTCAGTTCAGGTATTGTATTGACATATCTTATTTCCACAGATCATGCCACATAATTCAGATTTTTAAAACAAGTTTTTTAAAAAAATATGATTTAAACTAACCAATTAATATGAATCCAAGAGCAATCAAAAAAGTGAGAAGATACCCTCGTAAAGGTTCATTATTTTTCCCATAGCCTTTAGCAAACATCAGGAAACCCGGATAAATATTGTCTTTGCACAATGCCTAGGATCAAAAGAGATGACCAATTAAAGTATGAACATATAGAAAAATACTCAAGGCATCAAATCTTAAAGACAAGGGCCAAGCACAGATTGGCAGTAAAAGAAAAAAATCAGTAACATTAAAACGGTACAGATCATCAACTCAATCTAGTCTGATTTGCACAAGAAGATATAGCTGATAGACCAGGGAGGCAGCATTATTAGATATATTGTAGTTTTTTAAAAAAATGAAAAGACTTATTACATAAATTATAAGCAAGTTGAGAAAAGTGTTTTTTAATATCAATCAATCAGTCTATTCTGATTGATTGATACTACTGCCAATATTGATACTGACTTGCTTGGAAGAGACCTTGGAGGTCTTTTAGTCCAACCCCCTGCTCAAGCAGAAGACCCTATACCATTTCAGATACCGTAAGTGGTTGTCCAATCTCTTCTTGAAAACCTCCAGTGATGAAGCACCCACAACTTCTGAAGGCAAGCTGTTCCATTGGTTAATTGTCCTTGCTGTTAGGAAGTTTCTCCTTAATTCCAAGTTGCCTCTTCTCCTTGGTTAGTTTCCATCCATTGTTTCTTGTCTTGCTTTCTGGTGCTTTGGAAAATAAGTTGACCCTCTCTTCTTTATGGCAACCCCTTAAATACTGGAATACTGCTATCATGTCACTCCTAGTCCTTCTTTTCTCTAGACTGGCCATACCCAATTCCTGCAACTGTTCTTCATATATTTTTGTCTCCAGGCCTTTAATCATCTTAGTTGCTCTTCTTTGCACTTTTTCCAAAGTCGCAATCTTTTTTGTAATGTAATAATCAAAACCGGATGCAGTATTCCAGGTGTGATCTTACTAAGGATTTGTAAAGTGGTACTAATATTTCACATGAATTTGATTCTATGCCTCTGTTTTTACAACCAAGGATTGTATTAGCTTTTCTGGCTGCTGCCGCATACTACTGGCTCATGTTTAAGTGATTGTCCACTAGGACTCCAAGGTCCCTCTCACAGTTACTGTTTTTGAGCCAGGTTTTGCCCAATCTGTTTGGTTTTTCCTGCCTAGGTGTAAAACCTTGTTTTTCTCCACATTAAATTTCATGTTGTTGGATAGAGACCATTGTTCAAGTCTGTCAAGATCTTTTTGGATCCTAAGCTTGTCTTCTGGGGGTTAGCTATTTCTGCTAGCTTAGTGTCATCTGCAAATTTGATGAATTCCCCTTCTATTCCCTCATCTAAGTCATTTGTGAAGATATTGAAGAGTATCTGGTGGTGATGCTGTCTAGCCCACATTTTTCTAGTTTACCAAGAAGTAGGTTGTGGTCTACTTTGTTGAATGTCTTGCTGAAGTCTAAGTATACTATGTCTATAGCATTTTGCTGGTCTAGTAATTTAAGTATACTATGTCTATAGCATTTTGCTGGTCTAGTAATTTAGTCACTTTGTCAAATAATGAAATACAATTGCTTTGGTATGATCTGTTTTTAACAAACCCGTGCTGGCTATTAGTTATATCTTTGTTTCTAGATGTTCACAGATCTCTTTTTTATTATTATATTATCTATTTTTATTATTATATTATGTTTTATTATTATAGTATCTGTTTTTGTTATTATTATTTTGTTTTTTTGTTATTATTATATTATCTGTTTTTATTTTTATGTTATTATTATTATATATGGCGCATGTTTGAAGAAAACAATGAAAACAATTCTTCTTACCTGAAAGATTTTAGGTGCACTGACAAGAGACGCTAACGCTGAAGAAAGAGTTGCAGAAAATATACCAGCTGTTATCAGTGGGGCAAATCCTGATACCATGCTCATTACCTATATATTGAATAGAAAATAAGAAAATAGTTTGCAGGGAAGAATTAACACTGTGAAAATGATATCTGAATTAAGACTGATATCTATATTTTGAAAGCAAGGCCCATGCTGCTTGCATTTAAACATTTTAAACTGAAATGAAATGTAATGAAATATTATTTTTTTATGGAAGGACCTAGACTCAAGTTACCTAGATTATTCAGATAGCAAATAGACAGATAATATTCCATTTAAAACAGTGGTTTTAATTTTCTTATTTTAAACAATACTTTTGTGTTATTTGTTAACACTATTTGTCTGGAACGTGAATGATATGGTGTCACCATTGTGGGTTTCTATTCAATACACTTGTAATCCTGGTAAGTTCTTGGTTCTAATTACAATACTGACTTTCCAACACTGAAGGTGGCCAAACTTATTTGAGCTTTATTGGGCAGAAAATGTAAACGGATTTATTTTTTCTGATGAAAAAAATAATACTGCGGAGCAATTCTTATTTTGAATCAGCTGTAAGATAGTGGGGTAATATATGGGCTATCAATGAGATTATTATTCTCAAAGAACTACTAAGTAATTATAGCTTTAAAACTTTTTAAATTTTAAAAAAGAAATGCAACTTCCTAAAAAGGTTGAGTGACAATATTTCTAATTAAAATATTTGTTACATATTCTGTTTGGCCTCAATGCCCTCATAATCTCTGAAAACTTGAAGACAAGAAAAGTGTTTGCCAAGATTAAACCTGAAATTATTATTACAGAAAAGAAAAGAAAAGAGAAAAGGAAAGAAAAACAAATAAAGTTGGCTGGATGATTTTGATTCAATCACTCTCTCAGCTCAATCTACCTCATAGGCTTGTTGTGGGGAAAATAAGAGTAAGGAGTAAAGATAGTACTCAAGATATGACCGTAATGGAGTTTGCCCATTATAGTTGCATGTTGTGATGGCCATTAAGCAAGATGGCTTTGCTTAATGACCCCACTCCCTGCTTCCCCTGATGCAGTCATTAAATGAATAGGTCTTTAAGCAGAGAATGGGGTGCCTTAGGCATGAGGGAGGCCCTTGGACACCTAGCACAGGCCTAGGCCCATCTGCCCTGAGCCTCTCAAGGCTTCCCCCCACCCCCAAAACACCCTGTGATCCATTTCCCGTCTCCTGGGCCCCTGCAGGCTTTTTACCCTTTCACCAGGTCCCTGCAGGCCTTTCCCTTCAATCCTTAATGAAATAAAATTTTAATCATAGTTTACTATTTTTTAAAAAATGAAATAAACAGCAAAAAGCTAAATAAGATTTATAAATGGATTAAGGGTTCAGGTAAATTTGGAATGAGATTTGGGAATTAATTATAAAGAATCTTTCCTGTCGGAAATTTGTTTGGATTTTTGCAAGAGAAAATAAATCAATTTTAAAAATTGGGCACTAGAGGGAACTAAAGATTTTAGTTAAAGGAACAAATTACACATGCTTAATTAACAGTTAATTAACTGGGATGGATAACTGAAGGGCACTTTTGGAAACATGGAATTAGAAATTAATATCAACAATGTCAATAGCAAGGTTTGTTTCCATCAACAGACTGTACAAAAAATGTTATGGAAGAAATGGCAAGTGAAGAACAAGACAGATATGGATAGAAATGGATCTACAAATGATTATTACTAAAATGACATGGAAAAAGATGTCTGTCCAGACATGTAAAACCAATTGATGTTTTAATAATCAACAGGAAAATAAAAATAATAAACCACGAGAGTGACCTCGGTGATTCTTCTACGTTGGATTTACAAAAAAGCTTATTAAAGCTTTCATGAATCTTGTGAGAAGGGACAAAGAAGAAATGAAATAAAATTCTGCAACATTGTTTGAATGGATAAAAGGTTAAGATTCAAAACTAAAAGGAAGAAATATAAAGTTGGTTTATTTGTTCAAGGTCAAAATAAAATGCATTATTTCTGGTAACCTTTAATGACTTTCTGCTGGTATTAGGACTGAAAACACTATGCATTATGGATTTTTTTATAGATAAGAGATGGGATATAGGATGAAGAGATTATTATAAACTAAGAGGGGTGAAGAGTACAAAAATATTTATGACCGTAAAGATGGAAGGCACTATTTCATATATTTTTCTCTATTTTCTTTTTTTCTTTGTTTTCTCTTCTCCTCTGCACATTTCACTTTCTCTTTTTTGTATTCGGTTTTACTATTGTAACTAAAATCCTGTAGATAGATAGCTCGATAGCTAGATATAGATAGATGATAGAGATTGTGTGTGTGTGTGTATGTGTGAAGGAGGTAACAACAAAAAATAACCACTAACACAAAAACTGGCTTTCAACCAAATATCCAATGAAAGAAACATTTTCCATTTTAAGTATTTGATTTCACATCCTTTTAACACAAAAAGATCTTTCTCCACATTTATAACAGTTTACACAAATTTGTAAAATCATGTATGGAAGGGGTTTCCAACTGGTACCAGGCCGCGGCCTGTTGGACACGGGAATGGCTGGCGAGTGCACGCATGTGCACGCACCCCCCACTCATGCTAATGCAGCCGGGTGGGCACTAGTGGCCCCATTTGCGCATGCACGGGAGTGCTAGCACTGCCAGTGTCACATGGGCAATAGTGGCATTTGCTCAAGCGCATGGGCGCTAGCGGCCCATTTGCACATGCACTTGGGCCCTAGCAGCCCACACACAGGCACCAGCACCGACGTGAGTGCGCACAGCCTTCTTTTGCATGCTTGTGAGTGCTAGCACCACTATGCATGCACCTGTTTGCGCAGGCACACATGCACACACATTTTCCTGCTCCTCCCTTTCCCACCGGGCCACCAACCAGGAAAGGTTGGGGAGCTCTTATGTATGATATGGAAAATTCCCTCCCTCAAAGAATTCCCAGGATTGGAAATAGTGCTTTACCTGGAAATCATGCATTAGCCCATAAGAACATTTTGTCATTTCACAGGAAGAGAAATCAAAATTTAGTTTACAAGCTGCTGATGTACAGTTTGTCAGCTCATTAACAATTGTGTCATTAAGGCTCCCGGTGGCATCCCGAACAACACAGGAACCTAGAAAAGTAGATAAAGAAGAGATGACTTATCAAGTAGAAAAGCACAGAAATCTTAATCCATTCCTATAAAGAAGGTCCATTTAGATTTTGTTAAAGATCTTCCTAAATCATATCAACAACTACTCCTCCCCCAGGATGGTTGCTACTCACTAAGGAAGTTTTTCTCCCCTGCTGATATCTGCTGTTTTTGTTGCCAAAGCTGGTTCTTTAGCAGCTTTGTTGTTTCCTGAATTTGAGTGAGGGCACCTAATAATGACCCAAGATGACTTTTAGACAGCTATGGACCCACCTGGGAGAGGGAAACATGAACATTTCAGCTCCCTGTAGGAGCAGCTAGAAAGTTATTATTTTTTCTACCTCTTTCTACCAGCAGAACGTTGTCATAATCAAGTCTGGGCTTTAATTTCACTTTTCCAAGTTATGTTTTGTCCTTTATATTTAAACGTTAATTGGCTGGCTGAATGCTGATTTAGTTTACCCCCCCCCCCCCGCTGGATTTTATCTCTTTTTTTCCTTTGATCTTCTTGGCTGTTCTCATTAACTTCTGCTTTCCGCTTATCAGAAGTTCACAAAAAGGGGATCGCATGATCACAGGGCATAACAGTCATAAATATGAACCAGTTGTCAAGTGTCTGAATTTTGATCACGTGACAATGGGGATGCTGCAATTGTCACAGTAGTCATGGCCTAAAGTGGATCTGTTCATTTTCTCAAATATAGGTGGAGCCAAGATTTTCAATAATTTAGATATATATATATATAATATGCTGGAACATGGTATGATTTGCAGGAAGAAGGGAATGTTTTGAACATATCTATTTCAATTTGCTGGAGTTTGGAAGATAGTTCAGGAGGATTTCTTTAGGTTATATTTCCTGCTTCCAAATGACTGAAAACCATACTGATTTTTAACAGTTATGGTTGAAAGTACCTTGAAGAAGCCCTTCAATTCAACATGTGGTTCCTAGAATGTTAGGTTATTCCTTGATTTAAAAAGTCAGGTTTAGTGCACATAAGAATGCTACTAAAGTGGTAACTTATAAGACTGAATTTGTATCCAAATACTGGTAGGTCTTGACTTACGACCATAATTGAGCTCAACATTTCTGTTGCTAAGTGAGACATTTGTTAAGTGAATTTTGCCCCATTTTACTTTTTTGCCACAACCTGGTTGTTAAATGAATCTGACTTCCCCATTGACTTTCCTTGTCAGAAGATTGCAAAAGGTCATCACATGACCCCAGGACACTGCAACAGTTAGTTACCAAGCGTCTGAATTTTGATCAGGTGACCATGCGGATGCTGCAATGGTCATAAGTGTGAAAAACAGTCATAAGTCACTTGTTTCAGTGCTGTTGTAACTTTGAAGAGTCACTAAATGAACAGTTGTAAGTCAAGGACTTCCTATAGCAGCGAGGGCGAAACTTTTAGAGACCGAGTGCCCAAACTTCAACCCAAAACCCACTTATGTATTGTCGAGTGACAGGTAGGCATGGCCCATTGGGTGGGTGTAGCTGCAGTGGTAACGGTAGATTGGACGGGACTAAAAAGTTCAATCAATCAATTCCAACTTTGCGGGATCTTTTTTTTTCCTGTGAGAAGTTGAAATTGATTGAACCTTTTTTTTTTTTGCACACAGCGGCAGAGGCCTAAAACGAAAAGGTTTTATAAAACCCAGCTAAAGGCCTAGGACTGGGGCGATGGTGCGCGTGCCCACAGAGAGGGCTCTGCGTGCCACCTGTGGCACGCGTGCCATAGGTTCGCCACCACGGTCCTATACCAATTCAATGGTGTTAGCCCTGCACATTTATGAAAAGCCTTTGGCTACCAATATAAGTTATGTTACTTAGGCAAAGAAATATAAGTTATGTTGCTCAGGCATTTGCTTGTGTTGATGTACAGATTCTTTCCTAGGAACAACAAATGAGGTCTGGGAGCAAAAGATTCCAAACATCTGATAGCCAGTAGAGGCAGGAAAAGAAAAATAATAGCCCATTACACTGCACACAAATTTAGCTTCTGAAAAAAATCGCATTTGTAAATTATGATTTTTTTCTACTTATTTTATTAAAATAAATTTCTGCGCTACTGAGGAAACAGAATTGTGAAAATGCCTTATTCTTGAATGATATGATTCTTAAATGCCATATAAACATCACTAAACCTAACTCTCAAAAGTATAAAAAAAATGTTGACCAAACTCTGGTAAAATTAGCTTTATCTAATTTAACACAGTATTTTTTTAAATAAAAGTTTGTCTTATATGTTATAAGGGAGAAAAATAGGACTTCAGCAATGACTCTTCTTCTTTTTTTTCTGATTCAACTTTTTAATAACTTCCTTAACAACATTTGTTCTGTATGCTTGGCTCCAGTATCCTATACTGCTAATCTGATATTCTGGAAAGCTAAGGATTTTTCAGAAACCCAAGTAGATGACATACACTATAAATTTATACTGGCAGTATAAAAATCTAAGTAATATAAAACATAAATACCATAACAAGCAAAAGCAATGTCTGGCTTTGGGGAGAATTTCTACTGAAATGGCTATTACATTTTGTAAAGAAACAAATATAACTTCAAAATACCTACAATCTATTTTTTACAAAACTTTAAACAACTAATTTATCTGTACTACAGTTTGGATTTTCTTGTTCTTTTTGTTCTTCTTTAAAAGTATATACAATATTTATAATATTATTCTTGCCTTTTCTTTTTCTGCGTACATAAAGGTATAAATACTTGGTAATACCAAGTGGACTACAGTACAGAAGGTCGATCTAAGATGGTGCATAGTACATAGATTTTGTATTTGGTAAATTATAAGATGATTGTCTTTATATGAAGGATAAGCAATAATTAAATTGTAAAAATCAACCTAGAAAAAATTATCACACAAATATCAAGAAACGTCCAAACAATTTAGAAGTGAAAATTGCTTACCTACTGATACTGCTACTCCCATGTAAACCACTGTAGTGATTAAGATGGCTAGAAGTGTCCCTTTAGGTATGGCTGATTGAGGATCCTGGAAAAAATGGCATTTATGAACCACAAGAGCGCTCCAAAGAACTGAATAGCAACAAAATAACTAAACATCACTCACCGCAAGATCACCTGAGATATTTGCACCAGCTAAAATGCCTGTTGCAGCTGGGAAAAATATAGCAAATACTGAAAAGAAAGTTTCTTCTTTTCTGAAATCTGGTCCAAAGTTTTCTGCAAATATTTCAGCTATTAAATAAGAATGTTAAAAAAGAATTATTTTAACATTGTGTTGTCCAATATACTTCACATTTATTATTCCACTGAAGAAACTACCATGAAGCTAAAAAAAAAATACATAATACTTAAAAAATAAAAATAAACTGTAAGGTGGATATTTAGAAATTTGCTGGTTTTTTTAACAAATACAAATATAATCTTCCATCAAATCAGTATATTCTTGTATTACCTGTAATATGTCTGCCATTATTAACTAAAACACAGATATCAATTAAAAATTCCTGTAGGATTACAGTAGACATATTGACTAGAAAAACATATAGATAGTCCTCACTTATTGAACACTCATTGAATGATTGTTTAAAATTAGAACAGTGCTGAAAAAAACTACTTTACAGCTGACTTAGATCATTTATGACTTTTGCAGTATCCCTCAGTCACATGATTATTACATTACAGGCAGTACACATCCTATGTCTGATCTTTGGTTTTTTTTTTCTTTTTTCCCCACCTTGCAGAAGAGAGATGGGATTGCAAGAGAGAAAGCTGTTTGCTCTTATACACATTGAAAGCAATGTAATTGTGCTGAAAGTAGGAAAGGGTCAGACAAAGGAGAGATTACTTAGAGAAATTACTTGCTTTTTTTCTCCACCCCTATCTGAGAGCTGAGAGTCTGGAGAGGAAGGGATTTAAAGAGACTAAGCTGTTTGCATTATATGCCTATGGCTGCCAGCCCTGGGCAGCCGGCACAATCACATTGCTTTTGATTTAATTAAAATAGTAAGCGGGCACTTGAGCATTTCAAAGGACACAGGAGTGAGTACGAGGCAAGCCAAAGCAGAACACGTGAAACTAAATAGACTCGTCTCTTTCCAGTCGGAAAGCACAGTTGCAGTCATCTGATTTCTCACTTAGCAACTGTTATGCTTAGTGGTGGAGTTGCCAGTACCAATTAGGTTGTTAAGTAAGAACTACTTTTATTCTAATAATAAGTAAAGTTGGTTAGAACTATCTCAAGAGTAAGAAGCATAAGACATTCATATTTTGGAGAAATTGAATGACATATTCCTTTTATATCTAAAGTGGAAGAAAATGGACCTACTTTCACATATTCTATGAAAGCCATCATTATGTCCATAATCCTCAAGTGAGTGATGAGCAAGGTTACTAGAATGCTATCTATGGGGGGGGGGGAATCTACACATTCCCATTTGGTGTCTGAAAATCTTGCAAGATATAAAATGGAAATTAATTACTAAAACTAGATTGTAGCTTTCCTCACACATATGGCATTTACAAAAAGTAAGTCCTAAAATTTAAGGGATCATCTGGAAAGTAAAATGGACTGTGGGGATGTTTTGTTTCAATAGTCTGTAGAAAACCTAATTGGGTTGCATATCAAAGGATACTATATTGAAGTCAAACACTTAATATTTCAAAACTAGAAATAGTTGATATATTACTTAGAATATGTTTTAGTAATATATATAAATTATGACATTAATATCACCAATTTTAGTATGTGAAATAACAGGTTTTAGACTACATTTGGGAAGATTTTTGTTTTATCATTTTGTCTTACCTTTGTAACCAAAAAATCCTTCAGGCTTTTTGTTCTCAAATGGAATAAATGTTCCTATGATGAAGTCAGCAATAGCTATTAGTAATATCACCAGCAGAACAATCTGTGCCTATAATTTTCAAGTGGATAATATCAACATCATTTATATAAAAAAAATTCTCCAAATTAAGACCAATATCACTCTCTCTCTCTCTCTCTCTCTCTCTCTCTCTCTCTCTCTCTCTCTCTCTTCATATACATATATATATGTCCATAATTATCTTAAAAATATGATCCCTGGGTGTGTCCATATTTAAAATCAATAAACAAACGTGAGCACCAGGGAATGCAATAGAATAATTTAATAATAAAAACACCTAATAAAAATGCCTAGCTTTCGTCGGCATCTGTCGACATCATCAGGGCTTATATATATACACTCTATATATATACATATACATATACATATGTATATGTATACGTACACACACACACACACACACACACACACACACATTGGTCAAATAACTACTTTGATTAAGTAGGCAGTCAAATAAGCATTATAAATACAGTTCTTTAGATATGTCAACCTCTCTTCAATTGAGCCAAAAGTAGGAATGCTTGTGCTTGAAAATATTTTGTAACAGAGATGGTAATTCACCTAGAAATTTACTCTACTTGATGAAAGCATTTAAGCATAGCAATTCTTTGAACTAAATCATATTAAGATCTTAAATATTTTAAAAAAGAATATAAGGATAGTAATTTGTTAGATTTACATAGAATGTAACTAATATATCCTTATAAAAAGTACCTTGTTAGGGTCTATTTGGGCTATGGCATTATTTTAAACCTGAATAAATACTCCCTTATTTTAACTGCTTCCTACTGGAATACTATATTTTTTAAAAAATTACAATGCTGCAGTCCTATGTGTAGTTTCATCATCATTAAAATAATAGTATTTACTTTTGAAATGGCTTCAATAGAATTATACATTTTCTTTTAGGGGGCACAGAAATGTCACAAATCTTACTACTGGTTTGGATTATTTATTCACAACGAAAGTCTGATAATTGTGCTTTTAAGGACTGCAACAGTCATATTTGAAGAATCCTTCCCTCCCATTACCCTAATGGAAAAGCTATGTTAACACAAAATGTAAATAATCTCTATATTGTAACTATATGATGAAAAGTTATTGCAAGAATGTTCCTTGTTGATGTCTGAATATTAGTTATGTTTTGTCATATATGCTTATTTTCACATTTTTTCATACATTACTTACATTTTTATAATAGCATTTTTAAAATCATAGTTACTTACTTTAGCTTCCCATTCCATTCCTGCTAACGAGATGCCTAATAAAACAACAATTGTAATTGCTCCTATAATTCTGATATCATTATTTGGATCCAGCATAAGCAATTCATGTTCCTACAAAAAAAAATTAAATAATTGTGATAGAGTTAATATTGCAACAGGTGAAAATCATATTTTAACAAATACAAAAAAGATTAGGAAGAATATTTGAAAACAGGACTTCATTTTAGTTTGTTATATACAATAATTAGATTTAGAAAATCCTGATTGTACAAATGTTGAAGTTTATTTTGCTCTATTTTATAAAAAAATATCTCTAATCATAAAGATTAATGTTAAACTCTTCTAACTGTAATGTATTTGAATTGATTACTAAGTTTTTAAAAACTCAAGTTGTGATTTAGAAATACATGACAAGTATCTATGCTCCATATTTTCATGTTGCCCTAATTTCCCCTTAGACTGGTCATCAATGAAGGAAAACACATTATACAGGGCACAAGCTATAGTTATCAATAATTAGTAATTAAAGATGTTAAATGACTGAATAATCTTCATTAGCATCAAATCCCACATTATGATTATTCCTAGAGTTGCAAAACCTTAAAAGGGATACTTTACAAAATTGCAGGCTTTACACAGGTTCATTTCTACTGGAAGCATCAAATTCTTTTGATGAATCATAGACCTCCTTAGGTTTTCCAGTAAGCATAATTAAATGATGCATTTGATATTGGGCTGATCTGAGCAAATATTTGTCCACTGAACTACTACCACCACTAAATCCAAGCTGTCTCACATCTCCCTAAAAACAGTTTTTATAAACTATTCCAAAGTAGAACTGTACTGAGGAAAATTTAGTAAAGTTCAGATTATGAAACATAAAGATAACAAACAGCACACTAGAAGAATGAGTTTACCTCAAGTAGGTCAACAAAAGTCTCTGCAAAACCAACTACATACATGGCTACGGCAACAGCATTAGCAAATGCAAATATCAAGCCTATAGCACCGCCAAATTCTGGCCCCAAGCTTCTGGAAATGAGATAATATGCACCTCCTAAAGAAGAAGAGTGTAAGATGTAAGTTACGATACAAATTATATTTTTATACACAGAATTTATGCTTATGTCCTACAAGCACTGAGGATCATCCCAAACTGTTATGACAAGGACAGGATGTCCTGAATTTTATGTATGAAACATACTTCAACATTTTAAGATGATTTTTCTCTTTTTTTATCTGAGGTCAATTCTGATATTCATGTGCACAAGAAGTACAGTATTATCATTATTCATGTACACAAGTACAGTATTAATATCTTTATCAATATTATTCACTTGTAAGAAAATGTTTGCATCTGTTTAATACTGAAGTAAACACCACCTAACAGACAGACTGTCCTACTGACAGATAGATACTATAGACAGAAAGATAGAGAGAATTACAGCTACTAATTGTATGGAAAAAGATCAAGGGATAAAGCACTGATGTATTTTCTAGAACTTTCCTTACAACCAAAGAACTATAAAACTGCATGCAAATAATTGTCCTGCTTGTTAAGCAAAACATTCATGATGAATAGAGGATTTTTATAACAAGTCACCAAAAACATGTTTTTTGAAATCCACTGACACTGACAAGCTAGGTTAAATTTTGTTATTGCTGTTGCAGGTAGTATCAAATTACTGTTGGATGCACATCAATTATATATTTCATGGTCTTTTAACTTTTTTTTAAATTATATGAAAAATGCTTCCATCAGAGAATTTACATACATAAGTTTTTATATATATGTAGAGTTAAAAATCATTTATACCAGCTACCTTTGAAGACTACTAATCATGTATATATTAATGAAGTTTTACCTCCTCTCACAAAACCATTGGTAGCTATAGCTGATGTAGACAAGCCTGTGATAGTAGTTACAACAGTGGCCATTGCAATAACCAAGACAGCAAGTCCTGTGAGGAAAAAAGAATTGTTAGGATTTGTAAGAATTATATGTTTCCTAAAACAATGCATATTATTTAATAAAAAATACTAATTCAAAGAAAGATGGAAAAAATGTACTGAATTCTGAATAACAGCAATGTCAACATCCAAATTACCTTAGAAGATAATCCCTATTTACAAGAACCTTTAGTACTGGATGATAACTTTAAGTCAACAATCCACTATCAAGTTTAAAAGCTGCAGGAATTGATGGAATATTTACAGAAATGTGGCAAAGCAACAAAATAAAAATTGAAGATTCTATCCTATAATAACAAATCTGAAGAAAGACATGTGGCCAAATGATTGGAATAGATCAGTTTAATGCCAGAGCCAAAGAAAGAAGACTCTGCAAACAGTTGCACCATATCTTGAATTTCATCATTAGCAAAATAATTCTTAGGATCATCCAAAGCTGAATAGATTATCCTATATGAAAAGAAAAAAATACTATGTTCAAGCTAGTTTTAAAAACAAGAGGCAACACTGCTCTCTTGATAATTGAGAAGGCCAAAGAATACCAAAAATAATTCACTACATACGTCACTGATTACAGGAAGGCCTGTAATTCTGTCAAGCTGTGATAGTTCTTTAGGCAAATGACATTCTCAGATTATTCTCAAATGCAAAAGCCACACAGAACAGGAATCTGCGGTCCAGGTGGAACAGAGCAAAGTAGATCAGATCAGGTCAGCGAAGACTAAATTCTCTGTCTTATTTATTTAGTCTATGTGTCAAATATATATTAAAAGAAGTTTGATCAGAAGATGATGAATATAATTTTAAAAGTGGAAAAATAAACATCAAACTGGGCTATGTTGGTGACATTACTCTGAAAGCTGAAGATACAAATGACTAGAGAGCTCTAGTAATCAAAGTCAAAAACTTTAGTGAGAAAATGAGAGTATAATTAAATATAAAGAAAACCAAATTAATAAAAACAGATACAATAACCCAGGCTTAAAATAGAATACATTTAAGTGGTGAATAGTTTCTGCATTATCAAGCAGTATAGGATCCAACAATCAATAAATATGCTGCAGGCTAGCACTTGGCAGCCTAGTAATGAAGGCCTCAAATACTGTGACACATTTATACCTATAAAAACTAGAATCATGTAGAATTTCTTTGCTGTGACAGTCATGGAAATGAAAGATGGACTCTGAAACACAATACAAAAGTATTGATGTTTTTGAACTCTGGTGTTGAGGAAAATTCTTGAGAATACCATGAATAGCCAAGAAAACAAATGAAAAAATCAATCAAGAGTTCTGACTTGAGGTACAAATAACCAGGCTCAAATTATTATATTTTGGACAAGGTCCCTTGAGAAGTCCACAATGCTGGCAAAGGTAGAAGAGAAGATAACAATAACTATCAGCAAGGTGACAGGATTCAATTATAGCAGCAACAGATATGCTGTTGGAAGAATTGAAGATCCAAATCCATTTATCTGGTCAATGTATTGATTGAACATGGTTAACAACTGATTGCAATATATAAAAGTAACAGAAGTAGTATAAACATCAAATATGGAAATATCTTTAACGATGAGAGTATAATTCACAGCAACTGAAACAGGTTCAGCAATTGCTTTATATTCTTTTCAAATATAGAAACCATATTAATTTTTAATAAGAAAGCCACTTACATAATATTCTGGAAATCAAACAGGGCTAATCATTCAGGTATGCTATGTTTTTACTATGGAAACAACCCCCCCCCTCAAAATTAGAAAGTTCTGCAAAAAAAAGCGCAGTTATTTAACCATTCAATTCTTTCTTTTTGAGAAACTATGGACATTCAGCAGTAATCCTACTCTATAATCCAGGTTTTGTCAGATATTAGAAGTCACAGGGCTTTTAGCAATAGCCAAAATAATATATAAATGTGGTGTTTAGAAGTACTCACCTATGCCAGCTTGTCCTACAATCCAGGATAGTCGAATGAAGAGCATCACCCCCCAGATATTCAACATACATCGTACCTATTTCAACATCAAAGTAAAGAACATTTATATTAAAATTAGATTTTTGAAGAATTGTAACAGTTCAAGTTAAATGTTTCTTACAAGAGAACCAAGTATCTCAGGCTTTCAAACACTCTTTTCAAGATGCAACTTGGAACCCATCTAACTTTAATGGCACACAGATGAATTTCTCAGGAAGTAAAGCTCATTATAAAACTGTTATCTTATATTTTTAATACAGAGGCAAACGTTTCTAATTTACATATAAAAAGCTAGTTAGAAAACAAGATTGCAAGAAGATGTCAGTTTTTAAAAGCTAGTTGCATATTACTGAAAGACATTATTATTAACAGTTAATCAATAGATTATATACAAAAAACAAATGTATTACATTTCTAGATTCCTAATAGGAAGAAAAAATGTTCACCAACAAAAGACTGATTTTATAAATCAAAAGTATAGTAATAAAGCAAACATATAATGTCACTTGAAAAACTACATCATTTGTTGTTCTGTGGAGCCATTTTTGGAGCCATTTGCTTTGTATGGTTATAGGAAGAGTATGAGTACTGAGCTGTAGTTTCTCAACATGTCAAACTGGAAACTGTTTTGTAAGGGGTGTTTAAACCATAGAAAAGATGTAACACTATCCTTGAAGCCAGCATAAGTGAATGGAAAATAAAGCCAGAAATCTCAAATTAAATAAATTAGAAAGATGCTAATTACATATAACTAAGCATAATATTGCTTATTACAAATTTAAAGTGAACAATATGAACAGTATGCCTTTTACTATTAACCATATAGCTCTAGAACAGATATGTCAAACTCGTGACATCATGTGACGTCGCGCAACGTATCGGGGACTGTTTTGCCATTGCCAGTGGGCGCGGCTTCTGTGTGACGCATCCGGCCCATGGACCGGCAGTTTGACACTCTTGCTCTAGAATATTCCTGTGGTAGAATAATAAATTATATGGGATTTGGGTTTTTTCTAAATATTCTCTGGATTACAATAATCCAACCAACAAAGAAAAATAACAAAATATCAAGAATGAAAATACACAAATGAAAACATTTTCATAGCTTACTTTTCTCTATCTGGTGATACTCTTAAATTTACTATTTCCTTCTTTTAAAAAAAGAATCTTTGGGGTAATGATTGTGAAACTGCCAGATAGACAGACAGAGGTCTCAAAATCCTGGCTTTTCCAGGCCATTTTTTATGGCCTATAATGATATTTCATGGATATTAAACAGTAAGGGCAGGGCAATGAGTGCTCTATAGACATGAATGCCGGGCCACAGAAAAAGGCCTGGAATAGAAGCAGTCTGGAATTAACAGTCTCACAACTTGTCTTAATACGCCAGCCTAGCATATTTTTCAGGCATAGGGAACACTATCAATCCCACAAATCTCCTTATGATGAGCAGCACCATTCCCTGAGAACCCCCACCTGCTCTCACACCCTCTCTATCATGCAAGAAGAATTGCAACAAGCAAACCAAAGATATTGCTGCCAGGCAAAGAGAAGGAAAAACTCTACCAGGCAAAAATGGAGATGTGACGTGACAATATGAAAACGACTGAAGACAAGCAAGACAAGAAAAAATGCAGGGTCTGCACAGTTTTTAGTACATGGATATCCTAAATTACCTCACCCTATATATATGAACTTGAAAAATATTACATATCAAACCAGTAATACAACTAAATATTGGTATTCTGGTGAACAAAAAAATACTGCGAGCTAAGTGACCAAATTGAAATATTTCTATTTTACAAGCAGCTTTGTTGTCTTAAGGTTGTTGTTTTTTTACCATTCATGAAATGTTGAATCTCAACCCACATGATTTAAAACATTAAACAGAACCCCACATATGATTTAAAACATTAAACAGAAGTCAAAAATTACTTGAAATACCAAAGTTATACTCACCAATACACCTTTAATCCAACCAAATTTGACAATCCCTTTGCTATCAGCAGTATATGCTGCAGTGGCTTCTCCAGTAGGTGTTCCTTCTTCTCCATTTGCATAGCCATCTTCAAATAGCTCCTAAGACACAGTAACAATCAGAAGGGAAAGGGAGGTTGCCAAGAAAGACTGTCTAATAAATCTGTTTAATGTTGATAGTGTTGTAACCAACAAAGATTCAACGGCAGACTACTTTGACTAATATCAGAAAGCCAGGAAATGTTTTTTCTTTGTAGAAAAGTAGTCTACCACTGTACGATAACATCTTTTATTATAAAGCTAGTGAAGCTTTATATTTTTATATGATTCGTATGATTTATATGTATTTATTAAATACATGGGTTTTAATGTAAATATGCATTACATGATATACAAAATATAGTTAAATTAATAATTTCCACAAAAGACTACAGAAAGTTCCATGGCAATTATATAAAGCACATATTATATTATATATATTCTTTGCTAAATAACTGTCCTGTTTAGTGATTGTTCAAAGTTATGACAGCACTGAAAAAGTAACTTTACAACCAGTCCTTGCCCTTACAACTGTCAATGTGTCCCTGTAATAACATGATAGAGATTAGGGCACTTCACCACTGGTGGGTATTCTATAACTGTCACAATATCCTGTGATCACAATTGCCATTTGCACATTTTACAGCTGGCTTCTGACAAGCAGTCAATATGGAAGCCAGCAGTAAAACTGCAAGTTTTGGTTACTGATATCTCCCCTTAACAACTTGCTTAACAATTGTGGTGGAAGTGAGGACTTAAGTTTGTTGTTATCACATGACTTGCTTAATGATATCATTTAGTGACAGAGTTGCTGGCCCCATTTGTGGTGGTTAAGTGAAAACTATCTGTATACATAATTCATAGCTCCTTTTACATTCAGTCAAAAGGATCAATGTTCTAGACCAGATTTTCTAATCCTTTTTACCCTAGAAGAGCCTTTGAAATAATTTTCAGATCTCACGAATCCCTATATAAAATCACAAAGCATACTCTCTACAAAGTTTACAACAGAATTCAGCTCTAGCTTATACAAAACATATCTACGTTTAAAACATTGGCAAAACAGCAGGCCAGGAATTGAGTCAGGTGAGTAAAAATTCCCATGTGTGTTGGTATATAAAATTAAAAAAAATAACTTTTTGTTTTCAATTATGATCTCTTGTAGACCCCAAACAACTTGTCATGGTACCCCAGTTAAGAATGGCTGCTGTAGATTTTAATGTTTAAAAAAGCACAAAAATTATTATAAGATGTTTAATTAATGCCTTAATCTCCATAACATCTATATGGATATTTTAATAAATGAAACAAAAAAAATAATGAAATGAGCTCTATTTTTTTATTTCTATTTACTTCTCCACATTATTTATTTATATCCTGTCTTTATTATTTTTATAAATAACTCAAGGCAATGAACATATCCAACACACCTTCCTCCCATTTTTTTATGTATTCTATATATGTCCTATAATCACCACCATTTGTTACATTTCTGCCAATGATGGATAAGCTGTTTTTTAAACCCATTGTGAAAGAACTCCATACTTGCAACCAGGTCTTGACAGACCTTTCTACCTCTTCATTTGAGTCCAACGCATATCCATAAAAGTATTCATAAATTTGGCAAAGGGTGAAAGTTGCATGGTACAAAGTTTGGACTATATATGATAGATGGAATGAGATTGTGAAATTCAATTTCACAAATATCTTTTGGGTGGCTTGAGAGATATGAGACCTAATTTCCTTCTTTTCCTTCCGAACCTTGTTGTGAGTATTGTAGTATAGTGCTCCGAGTTAATAGTAGTGACAGATTCAAGAAAATCTGTGTGAACAACATTATCTGCATCTCAAAAACTATAACCAGTTTTCCTGTCAAACCCTATGTTTTGAATTCTCAGTATAATATTCCATGGACTGACATTTTGTTTCTGAGACTTATTTTGTTGGCTGTCACAATTTCTGTGAAGAAATTCCTCACATTCATTCTAGTAGCTTAACAATAATTGCTGGCAATTTTTGACCCTTGATGTAAGGAAGACTTCATTTGCATCAATCTTCCAAAATTGAAGAACTTCAATAACATGACACATGCATTCCTATGAAATGCAAGCTTGACAGCAATTTACCTCTGAATAAAGTTCATTAATATTTTTCATGTGAACTTGTCAACTGCTCTTTCATTTTATTCTCAATCACACAAATCAGCACTATTTGGTTCACTGTTTTTACACATATACTTTTTTTTGGCTCAGCAATGCACAATATGCCAAATCATCAACTTTATTAGCATTTCTAGTCTTCCAAAAAGACACTAAATACCTGGGTTTTCCATCAAGCACTGGGATAGGTTAAGGGGACAAAATGTTGGAAGCTTAACTTGGTGTCAGGTTTTTTGTGTTGTTTTGAATGTTATAGTTTTAAGAGTTTTATAGGGTTTTAATTCTTGTGCCCAGAATCTGGTGTAAAGGGAGGCTATATAAACGTTTTAAATAAATAAATCAATAATCCACATTTAACAGTGAACTTCATTAGGCTAAAATTAAATTAAAAATTCCATCTGTTAATATTTGTAACATCGAAGTCATTACTTTTCATTAAACCTTCTGATGTGATAGTCTAGTAATTCTCAGATAATGTAAGATTAGTAGATTGAAAGTTTCTTCAAACATGCTTTCTGGTCGAAGAAATGCCTTTACACCCATGTAACCAAATATCATGAGGTATTATAGGGAAATAGAAGTAATCCAATGTAGTAGCCAAGAATACAAGGCAGAATAAATGATTATTTCACTATAAACTTGCTGTCTCCCCAGGAGAGTTAAAAGCAAACTATTTTAAGCTTTGTTCACACAATAACAGCTAGTCCTTTGGGTTCAAAGGAGACAAGTGTTCTGCAGTTCATCTATGAACACGGAGGTGGCTCTGCAGTCCCAGTCTGGAAGCACAGAGTCTAGAAAATAGGGGCACTCGAAGTCCATTATTACAATAATTGTGGGTGCTATTCTGTGCTGCTGCTCATAATCTTATCAATTTTTGGTGGCAGCTTCTTTGTGGCACTTGCATGGACAACCTTGAGATCTCTTTCTGGTCTCCAATTCACCATACGGTTAGGGATGAGACATAAATGCTCATCCATTCTGATGATGTTTCTCATCCATTGCATCTGGACTCATCTCTATAGGAGAGAAGGGAATCCATATCCAGCTTTGTGGAGATATGCACATTGTGTGGATTGAACACTCTAGTATTCAACTGCCCTAAAGTCTGGCTGGCCTTACTGATCCTGGGGTCAATTTCTTTGTCCAAAGACCTATATATCAAGAAGATACTTCCCAGGGATTTGAAGCTGTTTACATTTCTCAGCTGCTGTCAACAGTGATTTTCTATAGGGTTGGTATTTGACACAGGATAGTAAAGTCTTCAGTCTTATTCAGGTTGATAGTCATGCTAAAGAGCATAGCAGTATCTAAAATTTTATTCAACATCAATTATAGATTACTGTCTTTGTGTGTCAAGTGCACACAATCATATGCAATCATTATTTTTGAATGTATAGAGGCCCTTTGTCCACGTGTTCAAGGGACAAGGGTCAAAGAGTATTGTCCAATGGGTACCTGATATAACTCCCTCCTTCAGACCTTGGACAGGATAACATGCAAGCAAAGGACAGATTGAACAGGGTTGGGGCTCGTACATAACCCAGCTTCACCCCCTTTGGAAATGGTAAATGCAGCTCACTTAACACCATTGTAAAAGACCTGCCCTGTCATTCTGATGTGGAACAGCTGAATCAACTTCACAACTTTCTTTGGGCATTCTTAATGTTTCAAGATGATCCAGAGGAGTCTCCCTGTTTACAGTGTCAAATGACTTTGTCAAGTTAATGACAACAGAGGCTTGTTCTGCTAAGTGAAATTCTCTTGGACTTGCCTCACAGCAAATATCAGGTCTACTATACTGCTTTCTTGCCAAAAGCCACATTATGCCTCCAGGAGGTTCCTTTCCAAACCAGTGCCAAGTCTTTCAAGAGAATGTGGGGGGGGGGGGAATCTTGCAATGGACAGCAGTGAGATACCCCTATAATTTCTATGATTTGATTTAACCTCCCTTATTTTTATAGACAGCTATGAGGAGGGCATCACAGAAGCCATCAGGCATCTCCTCTGTGAACTAAATGTCTTCCAACTAAATGTCTTCCTTGGAACACCTGTAATGTATTTAATAATAATAATAATAATAATAATAATAATAATAATAATAATAATAAAGTTGGAAGGGACCTTGGAGGTCATCTAGTCCAACCTCCTACTCAGGCAGGAAACCCTATACCATTCCGGACAAATGGCTGTCCAGTCTCTTCTTAAAAACTTCCAGTGTTTAGGTGAAGAGCTTTATATATTTTAACAGGAATACCATCATCTGCCCTGTTGCTTTATTTGAGTTCATCTGCAAGATCACTTTGATCTCATTAGTAGAGGGAAGCAGGTCTAGGGCATTCAAAACTGTCAGCTGAGGAATCTGCTATAAGACATCAGGATCAATTGTGGATGACCTATTGAGTAGATTAAAAAATTGTTTAGCCTAGTGATTTTTCAATTATTCCTGATCTTTGATCAAGCTCAGCCCATCAGATGACAGCTAAGGGAAGCATCTTGATTTACAAGGGCCATAAATTGACTTTATGATGAATAATTTCGGTGGCAATGTTCCACCTGCTCAGCCTTTCTCTGCCACCACTCATACTGCATTTCTGTAGGTGCTTAAACTTGCCTTTCTTTCTTTGAGATAGATGTCAGTTCATTCTGCCAGTCTGTGTAGGCCTTGTTCTTAACCTGGAGTGCTGCTGAAACAGTCTCATGGTTTTCATCAAACCAGTCTTTATGCACCAGTATTTTCAGTCCAAGTACATTTGTTACAATCAACATGACGACATCTTTAAACTGCATCTATCATTCAGAATAGTTTTCACAACCAGTAAATATGTTAACACATTAAGCCATTCTATTCTTAATCCCGACTCACTAGTTTTACACAATACATAACCAAAATAATACTATCTGAATAAAAAAGTAGGCCACTCTTCATCTGCCCAAATAATATAGGTCAACTTTAAAATATTCTAAGAAATGAGAAATTGATATTGTATTTAAATTTTAACATAAAATGTTATTGACAGGATCACACTCCATACAATACAGCACAGCCAGAATGATTGCCAAGATGATTAATGCATCTGCTACTGGGAGATGGGATGTAGTAGTTTTGGCTGAACCTTCTTATAACTTCAGCTGATTTGATATCATAAAGCACCTGAACTAGTGCTATATGAATAACCAATATCAAAGAAGGGATTCCTCACTTTAATCAATTTCTAAAAAGATATAAAATAATGCAGAACCAATGTGACCAACTGAATTGGTGCTCTTCAGCTTGGCATAAGATTTCATTAGATATATTTTTTTGGATATCTATTGTTCTTTCACATTTTCTATTGGTTACTTTTAATGTTAAGTTACTAGATAATTAGCCAGGCGAGTAAGCAAGTTTTAATGAGCCATCCAGCTAACATTTCAGCACTTGACCTGACAGTAATCCTCAAACATGCCACATTTGCATGTGCAGGCTGCCCTCACACAACCAACATAATCACAACTCCAGAGTATTTCCTTAATACTGCAAGATATCTTGATGCGAAAGCTACATGAATTTTTCACACAGAAAGATAATAAAAATAACCATTTTCTAACCAGGATCATTTACATTAACTTCAATTTTTAAACTAATAAACATTTATTTACATTCTTGTAGAATATTTTGCCCATCTTAAGACTGTTTATAAATGTGTAGCAATTTTTCTGCTAAAAAGCAATCATATACGGTACTTTTAATGGACAATACTCATTTATCTAAGACTGTTAAACTACTCTACTTCTTCCATAAATACCCTCTATGCATTTAGAGTCAAACTGCCATGCTTAGAATATACTTCCTGAAAAAACTGAAATCTAATTTAGACAATACTTAAGACCAATAGATTTTAATAGGTCTACCCTAAGCTCCAAGCCAACTCAATGAATTCTGAAGTTAACAGAGTTGCACTGTTACAGGAAAAGAGCATTTATATTCTACTAATGTAATTCTTCCATACTACACTAGGCAATAGGTAGATTTTGGAGCAAACTTTTATTGGATAAGGTAGTATAATACCTGTTCAACATTCATCATGCCAGATTTTTTTCTTATCAGCTACAGGTGTTTCTATCTTCAAAAGGCTGTTAATGCCATTAAGAGAAACCAGATTTCTACTGCATATTCACCTTGCTCTTAACATTTAACATATTGCTTCAACCAACTATATAATATTTATATTAATTCATCAAACAGATTTTCAATAGTTTAGCTTCAATGTG
Organism: Protobothrops mucrosquamatus; assembly: GCF_001527695.2. NCBI lineage: Eukaryota > Metazoa > Chordata > Lepidosauria > Squamata > Viperidae > Protobothrops > Protobothrops mucrosquamatus. The sequence continues at coordinate 100,990 of NW_015386240.1, forward strand.
CAATTTTGTTTGGGAAATCTTAATTCTTTAATAAAATCAGAAATATTAACAATGGCTCATAACATAGATTTACCAGATTTTTTTAAATGCTAATATCACCATATAACTGGTATGTTGCACTTTTCAGAAAGACAGAGCTCAGAAAGTTATCAAAACTTTCAAATACAATATAAATAAGCACTAATAAAATGCATAATGAATTATAAATCTTTAAATATGTTTCAGATCTACACATAGTTGGAAGTACTTAAGCTACTGAGTTTAAATTCCTTTCATCATATTATAACATATGGATGTTTTCTGACCTGCTGGGAAGATGCAACTTTAAAGCAGCCTGTATTATTAAATTATTTATGCAAAAGTTGAAAAGTTATGTTATTCTGAAAACAGTCTCTCAAACATAGTTTATATATCTATCAACAGCTTACAATCCATGAACACTGCAGTAAGTCTGGCCAGTGAACTGACAAAGAACTTGGCATCAGTAAATAATCGAAGCACAGAGAAAAACCAGGGAAGAATATTAATATGGATTCTTGATATAAAATGGAGATAAAGGGATTTCTTCTGGCCTATCTCAAGATGGCCTTTGGTTGTTGTTACACCATGTAGAGACTTTACACTGTTTCATTCTTCAGACTTCGGCAACTACTTAACCCCATGTCCTATCCTAAAACGAACTTAAGAAATTTGGGAGAGGGGGAAATAAAGAGTCATATTCCCTTAGACCAGACAACAAGTACTGCTCTAATGTTCCATTAACTTTTACAGACCTATAAAGTATATTGCCTCCATATAAAAGGTGCACAAACCTGAGACAATATGTAACATAAGGAAAGACAGAACGACGAAAGCAAATATATTTGCAATGCCTATCTATAAAGCTGAAGTCCATGCAGAGAGAACATAGAAAACATACCTTTTCATAGTTTTTAGATAAAACTCATCTAGTTTAGAAAAACACAGTATTTTTCTACTTCTATACCAGTGTTTCTCAACCTTGACAATTTTAAGGCATGTGGACTTCAACTCCCAGAATTCCACAGCCAGCAATGCTGGCTGTGGAATTCTGGGAGTTGAAGTCCACATGCCTTAAAATTGTCAAGGTTGAGAAACACTGTTCTATACTGTCAGCACAACATTGTGTCAGCCTGATGCCCCATTTTTTTTTAAATTCCAAACGGGGTTACCACACATGTTCTTTACTTGCTCACCCATCACTCACCTTGTCCAGCTCATCGTGCAACTCTGCAAGGCTGGGTCGAATCAGTTTCTCTCCTAGACCAGCAGCGGTGTGCCGATAATAGTCTATCCTTGGCACGGCATCGATGGTATTGTGGCCGAAGGTGCGCATATAGTACGTGTTCGTATGAGTGTCGTAATAGAAGTGATGGTGCCCTCCTGAGCCTCCCCCGGAATGTAGGCTCCCTTCGCTCAGAACCGTGTCACCCCCATTCTGGAAGCTGACGCTGCAGCCTTCTGGGCCCCCACCTCCAGGCTCATCGGAGCTGTCGTCTCCAGCGGAGGGGTCCACGAAATTCACCCGGAACCGACCTTTTGCTTCCTCGCTGCTTTTCTTATGCCCATCACCGGGAGTCGCTTCCGTGGATTTCGCCTCTTCTGCCACAGCCGCCCGACTCAGGTTTTCTGCCACCAGGTCCACCTGAAAGCGGCTCTGGCTGGGCGTGGGACCCAGAGGTCTGCCCAGCCCGTCTCCAGCGGCTGCAGAGGCAGGAGCCAACCCGCTCCCGGGGTCCGACGAGGAGCCGCCTGTGCCAGCCGCCGCATCCCCGTCACTCGCCGGCAGACGAGACGCTGCTTCCTCCGCTCCCGTGGATGCTGCTGCTGCTGCTGCTGCATCGGCGGCCCCTCCTCCGGCCGCTGCAGCTTGGAGCTTCGGCGAGGCAGAGCCGGGCGGCGGGGACGAAGCGCGCGAAGCTTGCTGCCCAGGCTTTGCTTCCATGGCTTCGGCTTCTCGCCTCGGGTGGGCGACAATGCGGGCCGGAATAGACCTCCTTTGCGGCTCCGGCTGGTTCAATGAAGTCCTTTCGTTTCTAGGAACCAAGCAAACAAAACACAGTCGGCTGCCGCCGCTCGGGGCGCTTTAAACCACCAAATGGCGCCCCGCCGCTGCAGGGCTCCACTCCGCCGCCCTGGAGAAAAAGCAAGGCAGCACGCCGCACTTCCTAGGCAGATAACCGCGCGGCCCGGCCCGGCCCTGCCCCTCCCTCCCGGTCACCCCGCCCCAGTCCTTATAGCGCCGCCGCCGCCGCGCCAGGTGATGATGCTCCGCAGCTACTGGCCCCTCTCGCCCCCTCCGCCGACGGGGGTCCCACTCCTCGAAAGCCGAGACAAGGGAAGAACCGTTGGGGGGGGGATCTCCATCCCCGCTACTCCCCCGTCCCCTTGCTTCCCGCTTTCTCTTACCTCTCGTCCCCACGGACAAGGACCACCCTCGGTCCGTCTCGCGAAGTCTCAGGGACGGCTGGAAGCAGCAACGCCACCCGCTCCGTATCTCTGCCGCCAAGGCGACAGCGCTCCCTGGGGGACCGCGGAGGGGAGGAGGAAGCCGGCTGACCGATCCTACACAGACCTACACTTTTTCTCTTTTCTCAGTCTGAATAAGCCGACGCGGTCGCGACACGTGTGTAACGCCTTGCTACCTCGGGCCAGTCAGCCTCAAAGCTTCCGCTGGGCCCTCCGCTTATGGCTCTCCCCCCCCCGGCTCCCCCGTGGCAAGCAAAAGCCGGGCGCCAAGGAGCGAACAAGAGCGGGCCGGCGGCAGCCAATCGCCTAACAGACGCGCGGCTCGGGGACGAGTCTTTAAAGCATCCGCTGCGAGGGGAGCGGGAGGCGGAGGAAAGCCCGAGCAGGGAGGGATCTGGCCCGGCGAGGGCGGAGCAGCGTTCGGGCGCTGCTTCTGGAGCTCGCGGATGCTGGCCCGGCTCTAGCGTGCTTCGGGGTAGAGGTTGTCTGCGGCGTTGCCGCCGGGAGCCTCAGCCGGCTAAAGCGCCTTTCAGAGAAAGAGCGAGGCCGCGGTCCAGCGTGGCCCCGCTTTCCCCTGCAGGGAGACCCAGCCAAGCAGCGCCCTACTCTCGTCGTCTCGGGGAGGAGGAAGAAGAAGAAGGCATCCGCCCGGCGGGCTGCTGCCTCCGCCTCCTCGCGACGGAGAAGTGCTTTGAGGCAGATGGCGGGTTATAAAACTGACGCTCGGCTCAAAGCGGGGATGGGCGGGCCTACGAAGCCACGGCTCCTCCGTGGGCGGACGGATAGCTGGACGGCTAGGAAAGTTCCCCGACTCTTCTGCTGTGGAGGAAGAAAAACTAAGCTTCGAGATCTCGCGAGCAGGCGCGCAGACGCGACTGAGCTTACAAGAAGCCCGGCAAGCTTTACGTTGAGGCGGGCGGTTTATAAAGGAAGGAGCGGTCTTCCTCGTGCTCCGGGGTGGGTGGGGGGGGAAGGAAGGGATGGTGGTATGTCCGTTCGCTTCCCAGAAAAAAGCTGCTCGGGACATCTCCGTTGCTAAAAGAGAATGCCCTTTGCTTTCCTATGATGTCGAAGGTGTCCTACGTTAGGAAAAAACAAAACAATCCCCACGCAAAAACAGTCCACCCGTGATAATGCAAAACCTAATGAAAAGCCTAGCTGTTTTTATTACTCTTGTCGCAACTCTGAGAAGTAAGTTGGTGGCAGTTGCTGCACAGGACTTAACTGAGCCATACGTATTTGTGGTGTGTACCAGTGCATGCTTGCTTTGAATTGAGCATCCTCCAAAATTCCCCTGAATCCCAAGGGTGCGCAAGGATTCCTGGGCAGACTAAATGATGTGGAAATTATTCCCTCAAGGCCCGAAGTTTGGAAACAACTCCCATTCAGGGGGAAAGAGTAATATCCTTGCATCTAAGGAAGTTTCTGCTATGACGCTATTTATGTTGAGGGCCCTGTTTTCGCACTTTCAACCGAGTCAAGGAAGGTTAGCTGATGTCATGTGAATTCTGTAACCTATTTAGCAGAGGGGGGTATCTCTAAATCAACCGTGTCACGTGAACATGGAAGGAAACTATTTCGAGTTAACTCTTTTCCTGCTGAAATAGATAACACGTACAGCAGCTCTACAAAACCAAGACTCTTCTGGTGTCTGCACGTACGTGTAGCATAAAAATGGTGGGAAATGGGTAAGTCTCCCACCTGTCTTTGGCATCTTTTTAGCTGGGCCATCATGGATTTTCCAACAACTTTGTTCTAGTAGGAAACAGTATGCCCTTACATAAATAGTATTGTGGTAGAAAGCTCCTAGAAGCCAGGATGTTACTCCTTTACCCTGAATGGGAGTTGGCTCCCTCGGAGAGGGTACGCAATCTGGGGGTCCTCCTGGACCCACGGCTGACACTGGAAGACCAGTTGTCGGCCGTGACCAGGGGGGCGTTTTATCAGGTACGCCTGATCTACCAGTTGCGGCCGTTTCTGGACCGGGACACCTTGCGCACAGTCACCCATGCCCTCGTCACCTTCCGCCTGGACTACTGCAATGCTCTCTACATGGGGCTTCCCTTGAGGAGCACTCGGAGGCTCCAGTTAGTCCAGAATGCGGCCGCGCGGGCGGTGTTGGGAGGGACTCGTCGCTCCCATGTAACACCGTTGCTGCGCGAGCTGCACTGGCTGCTGGTGGCTTTCCGGGTGCGTTTCAAGGTGTTGATTATCACCTTCAAAGCGCTCCATGGCATCGGACCTGGATATCTCCGAGACCGCCTTCTGCCTCAGATTACCTCCCATCGGCCGGTACGCTCCCACAGAGTGGGTCTCCTCAGGGTGCCGTCAGCCAGACAGTGCCGGCTGGCGACCCCCAGGGGGAGGGCCTTCTCGGTGGGAGCTCCCACCCTCT
>NW_015386240.1:106424-116496 GCF_001527695.2 Protobothrops mucrosquamatus
GGCGACCCCCAGGGGGAGGGCCTTCTCGGTGGGAGCTCCCACCCTCTGGAACGAACTACCCCCAGAGATCCGGGTGATCCCGGATCTCCCTTCCTTCCGCCGCGCCCTTAAGACATGGCTATTTCAACTAGCAGGACTGGCCTAAGGGGTAATTTTTAGCGGGGTTTTAAAAATAATTTTAAAATAACAAAGGCCAATCAAATATTTCATTTTAATTATGTTTTTAATGATAATATTTTGGTATTTTTGTATTTATATTTGTTTTTATCAGGCTGTTAGCCGCCCTGAGTCCGCAAGGAGAAGGGCGGGGTAAAAATTCAATAAATAAAAAAAATAATAAAAAAATAAAGTTTAAAAAGAAATCCAAGGAATCAGGAGGAGATGTTGAATAGGTTTGCATATCATCTGGTTTGGTCTTATTGTGTTGCGTGAACCCAGTTGTTTTAATACAATAAATGTGTATCCATGAGGTTGAAGCCATGTCTGTAATAGATTCCCTTTTTAGGTAAGTGGAGAATTATTAAATTTGCAGACTGGCACAGTATGAGCATTACCTACAAAGACAAAAATCATGTAGTTTTTTTGAGGGGACTTAAAAAATATATAAAGTTCCCTTTGTACAAATTGTTTAGTATTGTGGGTAGAAAACAAAAAAAAACAGGCAATCTCTATATCAGGGGTCTTCAAACTTGGCCCTTTTATGACTTGTGGACTTCAACTCCCAGAATTCCTCAGCCAGTTTGAAGACCCCTACTCTATATCAACAGCAATAAAATTACATGTAAGTGTAGGTACCCTTGGAAAATCTGAACAGTTGCCATAGCACTGAAAAGGGGATTTATGATGGCCCGCGCTTAAGACCATTGTAATATCCCCCCTGGTCATGTGATAAAAATTCAAGAGCTTCGCAACCAGCATCTATTTATGATGGTTGCAGCATTGTAGGATCATGTGATTGCCATTTATGAACCTTCCCAATTGGAATCTGACAAGCAAAGTCAATGGGTTATGGCAGATTCGCTGAATGACTGCATGACTTAATAACTGCAGTGATTCGCTTAACTATGGCAAAAGATCATAAATTGGGCTCACCTTACTTAACAACTGCCTTGCTTAGCAGTGGAAATTCTGATCCCAATTGTGGTTGTTAAGTTGAGGATTACCTGTACATAAACATATGCATTCATTCTCCATCCGTGCTATTCTAGTTTAGGGCAGCTAACATGGTTGTTGAATTCTGCTCTTTACATTTTTCTCAGTGTGGATATTAGATTAAGGTTGTGGCAAAAGTAATCCAGTTTATATATCCTGTACTGTACAAAATACTGATTCAGAATTACCTGCTTTTATATTTCCTGAAATGGGTGATTCAGTTTTATATTTTGTCCCTGAATGGGAAATGTAATCTGTTATGGTATTAATACCGGTAATACCTACTCTAGTTAATGATTCAGTGTATAGTTTACACTCTTGCAACCAATGTTAACTTGCAAATCCTGTAGCTAAAACAGCTGGATTAATTTTTGTATTTTTTAGTGGCATCTGTTGAAGGGCAGGAGATTCTTGTCTCCTGCTTTGACCCCTTGCAGCAGCCCCTGAACAGCTCCCAATTGGATTGCTTCTAATAAAGGCTTTGACTTCCTTTGTTGTTGTTTTTGGGTCCTTTATTTTTATTTTTGGTCATTTGTCACTTACCCATTCAGTTTAGGAAGCATCAAGGACTCCACAAATATTGGACAATTGAGGTTGGTTCAAGGAAAGGTAATCAACACTATGTACATGTAAATAGTTTCAAAATAGCTTAGTTATGCAAGACTGAATTGAACAAGTAATCAGGAAAAGGCATCTACAACTTCCTTATTTTTTATTTCCAAATTGATAGGCACCTAACAATCCATAACTGCTATCAATTTGAATCTGTGTATTATAAGAGAAAAACAATTTGTTCTAGTAGGAACTTTGGCAAGAAGACTCAACCTTGTAAAGAATATTCAGATTGAAATTCATAAAGTTTTCCCAAAAGCTGACTGAATTATACTTTTTAACGAAATCTAACATGTTACCAGTTGTCCTGCATTTGATAATATTTATACATCTGATGTTATGGCAAAATGGAAAAATATTGCAAACAATATCTTTGGTAAAAGTATGTTGTATATTTCTACATATAGTCAATATTTCTTTCTAAAATACATATAGAAAATATTGCATTCATTGGACAGAGACTTTTATTTAATGTGTAATAAGTATACATTATTTACATAATTTTTAGGGACCCAAAGTTTGCTTTGATTTTCTTTTTTCTGTTTCTCCAGAACATTCATGAAAAAGGAATAAAAGGAGTATTTACACTTTTTTTTTTGATTTGTAGAATTAGGAACCTGTCATCTGGAAACAATTCATATAACGTTTTGATAGATTTGAGATTTGATGGCGGAATCTGCTTTCTCTTTACAAAATGGTATTAAAAAAGCATATTGGCATTTACTGATGAAATTATAATAACCATGATCACGCTAAACCATGGTTTGTTTTATAAATCACAATGTGGATTTTTCCAACAAACCAAAACCAAATAAACCAGATATTTTGTGAACCAGGCTATACGTGTATGCAATGAGGAAAGAACTGTGGGAACTTTATGTTTTTGGGTGTGAAATGTTGCTGTGTTGTCTATGTAATTGGGTGTAACGTGCTTTCATTTCAGTCATATAACTTATTTGCAACATATTGTGTCAACTTGCCTGCATGCACGTTTGTATATAATCCATTATGAATTGCATACTTTCATCTTTTGTTAATATTTATTCAGCTAATATAAATACCAAATGTTTTCTTATATTATTCTAATGGTTCTTATTTTTATGCCAAGGCATTTCAGTACCTTCTTCACTACAAAATCAAGGTTTAGGTTTGTATATAAACAAAGATGCCTCAGCTCAGACTACAGAGTTGACAAGGGCATCACAATTCAAGAAATTCTTTGCCATTGTTGAAACAAAAACAAGCAATCATAAGGCTTGGATTGTTTCTGGCAATGCTAAGCTCCCTTCAGACATGGAGAATGTTCTTCTTTAGTAACAATATGAGCTGGCATAACTAACAACATGCCAGCATGAGACCTATGTAGCATGTGTTGGGACAATATCACAAATTAAGTTTTGTTCTAAATTTGTTAAAACTTTATTTTACATTGCTACTGTATTTGCTGATATTTGGATTGGTACATTAATCTGTGATCTCTGTAACTATTTAATGTCCCAAAGGTGCTTTTTCAAAAGGCAAATGGATTTTGTTTTTCCTTGAAGATGTTTCACCTCTCATCCAAGAAGCTTCTTCACTTCAGAATGTCTGAAAAAGTACCTTTGGGACAACCATGATCTGGATGACTGAGAATCTCCATAGACATGTAGCTATTTAATATAATATATAATCACATATTATATACTTATATCTTGCATTGAAGATTCCTGAACATGAAATATATATCTGAGAAGCCAAATCTGAAGAAATAATGAGGATTAAGTTAAATCACCACAACAAGAAGTGAAGAAGATGGAAAATATAAACCAGAATATTTGGACTAGAATCTAAGGAACAGACAGACTACGTGAATTCAAGAGGACTGTGGTAACAGTAAGTGTTTTGCATTCAGTTTTTATTGCTATCAGGATTTGCCATGAAAACCGAAAGTTTACAACGAAGTTGCAAGGTTTTTCTGTTTCGCATGTTCAACAAATGTATAGGATATATATTATAAAAGATCTTATGAATCTATTCATTTTCTGAATGAAAATAAATAGATAAATCATTGGGAGAAAATTATCACTGAATAACACTGAGTAATATTAAATATTTATGTTGAATTTTCCATTTTCACTTGTTTCTGGCTAATATGGAAAAAACAGTATTTTTGATAGCAATGAGGGAAAGACTGGAGAGAAAGTATATCTCACCTGGCAGTGCATTTGTCTGTAAACTAGTATGTATGTATGTATCTGAAAACACCATCAGGTACATGCCTTTTTTAAAAACTAATTGAAATTTAAATCAAATTAAACTTAATATAAATGCAAATTTTATAGTAATTCCTGTTTTTATAATAAGCAATAAGTAGTCTTATTGCACTTTTATACTATAATATGGACAGTGACATTAATTGTGATATTAGCCACACAATTTTATGCTTTTTTGAATATAATTCAAGTAAAGATAATGGGGTTCCCTTTTGTGCAAATGTAAATAAGAATGTAGCCTTCAAAGTCAATATATTTGGTCATATTATGATACTTTTGCATTACCTAAAGTAAAAATTTACAACAAACCATGTATTTAGGTCATATTCAAAATTTGAATTTCTTTTCATAAAACTTTTATGTCTTAAGAAAATTGTGTGCCACATATAAAAATAATTCCAGGCTTATATTTTCCATTGAAATGCTCACTTTGTTTTGATGACTTTTTTCTCTTTTGTAGCACAATTAATGTACATGGATGGGCACTGAACTGTCATTGTCTCAATGTGAGCAAAAGGCTTGCTTTAGAAACTGCTATGTTTATTCTTGAATAATGGATAAATTATTAGGTAAATATTATGTATTAATGGAATGCATTTGTATAGTAAAACACAATTTTGTTGTTCCTTTATAGTGATGTAGACCTCTGAAATTTTGCCAAGCAAATTCCATGATTAATCCTTTCTGGCCAAAACACTTTAAAGTAATTTACACTTTTTGTTTAAGTCAGAGGCCAAAAAGCTTTTTTCAGTGTACTGATGTGATATTTATATTTGCTGCTATGTCTTCTACTTTCCAAATCTATGCTGAAGTTTTGAATCAGGAACACAATTATTAAATAAAGACTGTTGTTTAAAATATCTTTGTAGAACATGATGTTTATATTTTCTCACATCATCAAAATATTCCTTGCAAGCTTAATTATTAATGCTTAGATGGGTGCAACTAGTTTTGTCATACATGAATCAGGAATCCCACGTACCTAGGTTTTGTCCATGACTTTGTAAGATGGCATCTAATTAGAGAAAAGCATGATAGCTTTATAAAATTGAAAAACTTACAATTTGTAGAAGCCTCCTGTTCTGGAAAATAAGGAAATATCTATGCTCCAAACTTATGCTACTAAATGATATAAAATCTATAAACCTACTGCAGTGATTCAGTCTTTGGGGGAAAAATTGCTTCTAAGAAGATTATGACTCTATTGCCTGCTTTCCTGCATCTAAAGTAAATGTCAAAACTTTGACTGGAATATCTGATAAAACTACAGCCATAAGCCTATTTGTTAATACAGGAATGATAATGTAAATCCAGCCTATATCTACATGAAGATAGTTCTGAATACGATGGTGGGATTTAGCCAGTTCGCCCCACTTCAGCAGAACTGGTAGCTAATTTTTTGTTACCCAGGCCCAGAATGGACTTCTGGAAGCGGCATCCACACAGAGAACCGGTTGTTCACATATTTGAATCCCACCACTGCCTGAATACATTCATGATAATGTTCCAGGTGTTTACATAAACTTACCATTAACCACCCAAGATTCTAGGAATTTAATAACACCACATCTGGAGAGCTGTATTTATGTTATGAAGTTTTGATCAATATAAACTACATTTTTATAAAATGTAAAACAGAAATTTAGAATGTGTTGAATGGATATAATCTTCAGCTGTTGCCAAGAATCCAAGCTATGCCACATAAGTGTTATTATAAGTTCCCATTCTGTCTCTGAAGATATTTCAGAGAATACACCAGAATTTCCCACCTCGGTATTTATATCCTTCCTCTTTCTCTTCAGTAGCAAATTGCTTAATTTTCAATTACAGAATTAGTCCTACCAAATTAATTTATCTCCTGCCTCAAGTTCTTTATTGTTGACTCAACAAATGAATGGGATTGCTTTCCAGCCACTTTTGAATTGAGAACAATGACATCTTTAATGTCTGGGCTTATTGTTGTTTCCATGCCTTAAACTCAGTGATTATTTCAAACTGGTACTCACGAAACCAGGGTATTCACTTCTCCCCTGGAAATACAGGAAAATCTGAATAAATATCAAAACTAGTTAATTATGTTTTTCCATGGGGAGGTAATACTAAGGCAGAAATTCAACCTGTGGTCTGCATGTCATCACGGGGTCCATGAAGGCTTGAAGAAATGTTATGATTTAAATCTTGAGTTAAGTCTTGGTAGTCTGTGGCCATGGTACATGACCACAAAAGGTTAATTAAAGGGAGTCCATAGTGAAGAAAAGAGAACTACTGAGTTACAGAATTACAAAACACATAATAACCTAATACTATCTACCAAACAGAACACCTTAGACCAGGGGTCCCCAACCCCCGGTCTGTGGACTGGTACCGGTCCACGGCATGCCAGCAACCGGTCCGCACAAACAAGCAAAACCCCAGCACACAAAACCATTCCCCCTCCGGTCTGTGGAAAAACATCTCTCTAGGTAACCAGTTCCTGGTGCCCAAAAGTTTGAGGACCTCTGCCTTAAACTGTATTCCCCAAAGCTGGAGAATACTGACAGAATATTTCTGCCTCATTCCAAAAAGACGAGGAAATATGTGAGTTCTTGTTGGAGAAGGTCAGAGGCCTGGCAGCCTATCACTGGATTCTAGCTATGTCAGAGTCTGTAAAATCCCTGGCTGCCCGCAGAGAAGGTAAACCTGAAGGTATGTGGGGAAATGGTTTCTTATTACTTTCAACCCTTATCTCACATACTCATATAACTGGTGTTAATGTCTTTATCTTTTGCATAATTTCTGAAGACATGGCAACAGATAAGAATTATAATAACCTTGAACAATGCTAAATATTGTGCTTTGTGCTGAGCTTTTTCATAAGCATTAACAAAGCTTTTGTTAATCCTATCCTTGAGTTAAACCTGCTGGGTGTGGACACGATTGCTACAAAATTCCATTATGTTGGTAAAGTCCGAATAAATCTCGGCATAGCATCAGTAATAGGCAACTTGGCCTGTGAATGACAGAAACCAGTAGTGCAAGGAGTAAAATTAAGTATTGCAGGGGGATTGTGGTGCACAAGTGGCACCCTATGCTTTCTCAGAAATTTCTCCATAGAGATATTTCATACTATCACAATCTCATGCCTTTCGTTATAAGATACCACATGGGGATGGTAAAACCCATACTTGCAAGGAAATGGGGTTCATAAAAGTCAATGTGGAGGTTGACTGCATCTAATTATTCTAGGGTTGAAGCAATTACAATGCTTATGTTTATATAGTTCTTTTATCAAAAATGCATAGATGGAGTTGAATTTGTAGCATCTTATCTATTGAATCTTTCCTACTGAATCTCTCTCAAGTTTTGGTATTTGAGGTTAAAAATATCTGTCCCTGCTTTCACAATATGAGTTTAGCTATGTTAAATAAATTATAAGGACAGCAAGTGCATTCTTTGGATGGAACATAGAACGCTTAATATTGACATGATTTCCATGTATACATAAGTGGAATATCACGAGCAACAGTATCATAAAACATGGATGATGATTGTAATGATTCTCATTGCTAATTTCTTGAAAGCAGCTAATAACCCCATTGTGTATTTTGATTCAATGGCAGTCATTGTCTTTGGACCATACAGTTCCCATTCTTAAAAGTAATAATGACATAACATGCAAGGCAATATTTGATAGTTGCAAAAGAAACTACATCAAAATATCTATTATATTCTGTAGTGAAGTTTTCATAGAAATCATAGCAATTACTGTAAAAATACAAAAGCAATTAAACAAAACATGGTAAAAGAAAAATGTATAAATCTGGCAATTAACAAATAACTAGTGCTTATTAACTGTTTTCATTATAATTCTGATTCATATATTCAGTAGCACAGAAACAGGAACATGAAAATATTGGAAATAAGGACCCTGATTGGATATTGCTGATTCCCAAGAACATGGAGAAGAGCAAGCATTTTGTAGGTATTCTCTGCTCTCCTGTGATGCCATTGCATCTTCAGTATCCTGTGTGTGTGTGTGTGTGTTTTAAATGGGTGAGGATAGATACCGGTAGTATACACATTTGTTTATTCTGTGTTATGGCTCTATGAAGCTAATGCCCAGTGCAGTCCAAACCTTACCCTTCCTTCTTCCTTTCTTCCTTTCCTCTAAAATTGTCTATTCTGAAAAATGAAGTGATTACATAAGCACTGAGGGAGATTTAAATGTAGGCCTTCCTGATTCAAATGTACCGTCTCACATTACTTTTCAGTTGGTACCTCTTTATCTTCTATTTATAGATTCTTCCTATAATAAAGTTATAGATGCTTCTCCTGTTTTAATGAATGCAAATTGGCTTCCATTCAAAACAGTGTCAACTCCAGCTTTTAATGCTATAAAATATTGGTATCAGATGGAAACCCCATAATGTCAACTATCTATTTAGATTGAATTTTGGACCTTTACAACTGACATCTAATACCTTCAGCTTTTCTTACTAAAGTTCTGATTTCTATGCAAAAATACTAAAGTGCCAAACAAACTTATTTATTATTCTATGAGGAGAAAACAGTTCTGTATCTCTACAGTATATTTCCTGTATTTTCCTTGAAATATAATTTGTGTTTTAAATAAACCTCAAATATTTACTTCTGTACTTCTCACTTAAACCAGCTCACAGTAATGTTCCCTAAATTTGCTTGGCTAGGGAGCAGGAACAGCATGTTCTTAGTTTTAAGTCACCAACACTGGGTCTCTTTCTTACTTCGCCCTTTGGTAAGATTTTCTCTGGTCCCCCTTTCAGGTATAAGATGAAATCTGTTTTCCTATAAGGACAGTTTGGATTTAAAATTAAGTNCTATGTCTTCTACTTTCCAAATCTATGCTGAAGTTTTGAATCAGGAACACAATTATTAAATAAAGACTGTTGTTTAAAATATCTTTGTAGAACATGATGTTTATATTTTCTCACATCATCAAAATATTCCTTGCAAGCTTAATTATTAATGCTTAGATGGGTGCAACTAGTTTTGTCATACATGAATCAGGAATCCCACATACCTAGGTTTTGTCCATGACTTTGTAAGCTGGCATCTAATTAGAGAAAAGCATGATAGCTTTATAAAATTGAAAAACTTACAATTTGTAGAAGCCTCCTGTTCTGGAAAATAAGGAAATATCTATGCTCCAAACTTATGCTACTAAATGATATAAAATCTATAAACCTACTGCAGTGATTCAGTCTTTGGGGGAAAAATTGCTTCTAAGAAGGTTATGACTCTATTGCCTGCTTTCCTGCATCTAAAGTAAATGTCAAAACTTTGACTGGAATATCTGATAAAACTACAGCCATAAGCCTATTTGTTAATACAGGAATTATAATGTAAATCCAGCCTATATCTACATGAAGATAGTTCTGAATACGATGGTGGGATTTAGCCAGTTCGCCCCACTTCGGCAGAACTGGTAGCTAATTTTTTGTTACCCAGGCCCAGAATGGACTTCCGGAAGCAGCATCCACACAGAGAACCGGTTGTTTACATATTTGAATCCCACCACTGCCTGAATACATTCATGATAATGTTCCAGGTGTTTACATAAACTTATCATTAACCACCCAAGATTCTAGGAATTTAATAACACCACATCTGGAGAGCTGTATTTATGTTATGAAGTTTTGATCAATATAAACTACATTTTTATAAAATGTAAAACAGAAATCTAGAATGTGTTGAATGGATATAATCTGCAGCTGTTGCCAAGAATCCAAGCTATGCCACATAAGTGTTATTATAAGTTCCCATTCTGTCTCTGAAGATATTTCAGAGAATACACCAGAATTTCCCACCTCGGTATTTATATCCTTCCTCTTTCTCTTCAGTAGTGTGGGAAGTTAACCCAGAGAAGGAAATATTAAAAAGGCAGGAAAAATATTGTTCACCAAAAGGATTTTTAAAAGCATTTTTTGAAAAGCAGAAACCAAACCTGGCCTCATCTCTGCCCAGGGCAGTAGCTAGTCTTATACAAATGCAGATGTGGAACCATCAGAAAGTTGAAGCCAGAGCAATCAAGAAGACAA
>NW_015386240.1:120233-142638 GCF_001527695.2 Protobothrops mucrosquamatus
AACAGGAAACTTCCAGGCAAGGCTAGAGGGTATAAAAAGGCCTTCTACCCATGTGCTCACTCTCTTTCCTCTCCTCTGCTGCTTCTTGCAAGACCATCTGTCTTCTGCAATAAACTGTAACCTTCTTCCCAAAGCAGTTGCCATGTTTGCTTATTTATTCCCGGCTTGGATGAACCAGGATGAAGACTTACTCCTAACAGTAGCAAACTGCTTAGTTTTCAATTACAGAATTAGTCCTACCAAATTAATTTATCTCCTGCCTCAAGTTCTTTATTGTTGACTCAACAAATGAATGGGATTGCTTTCCAGCCACTTTTGAGTTGAGAACAATGACATCTTTAATGTCTGGGCTTATTGTTGTTTCCATGCCTTAAACTCAGTGATTATTTCAAACTGGTACTCACGAAACCAGGGTATTCACTTCTCCCCTGGAAATACAGGAAAAATCTGAATAAATATCAAAACTAGTTAATTATGTTTTTCCATGGGGAGGTAATACTAAGGCAGAAACTCAACCTGTGGTCTGCATGTCATCACGGGGTCCATGAAGGCATGAAGAAATGTTATGATTTAAATCTTGAGTTAAGTCTTGGTAGTCTGTGGCAATGGTACATGACCACAAAAGGTTAATTAAAGGGAGTCCATGGTGAAGAAAAGAGAACTACTGAGTTACAGAATTACAAAACACATAATAACTTAATACTATCTACCAAACAGAACACCTTAGACCAGGGGTCCCCAACCCCCGGTCTGTGGACTGGTACCGGTCCATGGCACGCCAGCAACTGGTCCGCACAAACAAGCAAAACCCCAACCGTGGGATGCAGGCAGCACACAAAACCATTCCCCCTCCGGTCTGTGGAAAAACATCTCTCCAGGTAACCAGTCCCTGGTGCCCAAAAGTTTGAGGACCTCTGCCTTAAACTGTATTCCCCAAAACTGGAGAATACTGACAGAATATTTCTGCCTCATTCCAAAAAGACGAGGAAATATGTGAGTTCTTGTTGGAGAAGGTCAGAGGCCTGGCAGCCTATCACTGGATTCTAGCTATGTCAGAGTCTGTAAAATCCCTGGCTGCCCGCAGCAGAAGGTAAACCTGAAGGTATGTGGGGAAATGGTTTCTTATTACTTTCAACCCTTATCTCACATACTCATATAACTGGTGTTAATGTCTTTATCTTTTGCATAATTTCTGAAGACATGGCAACAGATAAGAATTATAATAACCTTGAACAATGCTAAATATTGTGCTTTGTGCTGAGCTTTTTCATAAGCATTAACAAAGCTTTTATTAATCCTATCCTTGAGTTAAACCTGCTGGGTGTGGACACGATTGCTACAAAATTCCATTATGTTGGTAAAGTCCGAATAAATCTCGGCATAGCATCAGTAATAGGCAACTTGGCCTGTGAATGACAGAAACCAGTAGTGCAAGGAGTAAAATTAAGTATTGCAGGGGGATTGTGGTGCACAAGTGGCATCCTATGCTTTCTCAGAAATTTCTCCATAGAGATATTTCATACTATCACAATCTCATGCCTTTCGTTATAAGATACCACATAGGGATGGTAAAACTCATACTTGCAAGGAAATGGGGTTCATAAAAGTCAATGTGGAGGTTGACTGCGTCTAATTATTCTAGGGTTGAAGCAATTACAATGCTTACGTTTATATACTGTAGTTCTTTTGTCAAAAATGCATAGATGGAGTTGAATTTGTAGCATCTTATCTATTGAATCTTTCCTACTGAATCTCTCTCAAGTTTTGGTACTTGAAGTTAAAAATATCTGTCCCTGCTTTCACAATATGGGTTTAGCTATGTTAAGTAAAATTATAAGGATAGCAAGTGCATTTTTTGGATGGAACATAGAGCGCTTAATATTGACATTTATTTATTTATTTAATTTAATTTATATGCCGCCCTTCTCCCGACAGGGACTCAGGGCGGCGCACAACATATTTAAAACCAGAACATATATACAATCCCCCCCTTAAAACCGAATTAAACCGAATTTTAATGTTGCGTCTTCCGAATATTTAAAACCCAATATAAAATCCACCCTAGGTCAGGTCCGCTTGCTGAAANTTCTCACTTAAACCAGCTCACAGTAATGTTCCCTAAATTTGCTTGGCTAGGGAGCAGGAACAGCATGTTCTTAGTTTTAAGTCACCAACACTGGGTCTCTTTCTTACTTCGCCCTTTGGTAAGATTTTCTCTGGTCCCCCTTTCAGGTATAAGATGAAATCTGTTTTCCTATAAGGACAGTTTGGATTTAAAATTAAGTTGGTTTGTTTGGCATTTAAGATAATTTCATAACTGCAGAAACACTTAGCAACTTTCAGTTGACAAAAGATTCTTTAATGGCGTTGTAAACATATTTAATGTATATATGCACAGGAGAGAGATGTGATTCTTATTCAATAGCAATTCCAGTGATGTGAGAATTAGTAGTTAATTCAAAACACTTATTTTATAAAATAAAAAAGTTTTATCAGCTCTTATGTCTATAGGAATATGAACATCATAACTCTCAGGGATTACTCACTTGGCCTTCCAATAGACCATTTAGCACTGTCAGTTATCAGGATTGCTGAAAGTTATTGTTCAGTGCTACCCTGAAAGCCATGGGTTATGCGCTTCTGTTGTAGGGATTTAAAATGTTACACACCTACCTGAGAACTTGATATAAACAACCAGTTGCTGAATAGGCAGTACCAGATTCTGGCAATCATATTTAGTACACACAACTGTTTTCTGAAAACAAGAACTTCAGAATTGGAATGCTGGAGGACATATATCTTATAACCCGTGTTGATTAATTTCCCTAAGTTTTATAAACAGAAGTCTTGCACATTTCCTTACTACTGGTCTGAGATTCATGCTATTTTTGACTGATATTTTTCTCAAAAACAAAAAACTCTTTTTCACAGTTTTCAGTCTGCTGGTCCCCCCCCCCCCTCAAATAAAATAAAATAAAATCCATAGATGAAACTGCAATCAGTCTTATAAATTAAATCCATAATGTAAAATTTGGCAGTTTGATTAGGGTCAGCACGCATGGACAAAATGGCACATGAGACATGCCTGAAGTAAGTTTTGGTGAACTCGCAGAAGATGTAGCTTCAGTCAGAAATAGCAGATTTCAAGCTTGTGGAATCTACTTCTCTTTTTTAAAAATAACCCATAAGCTTGTCTTGTGAAAAACTGGTATAAAAAGGTACACTTGGAAATGAATTCTGAGCCCAGAAATTTTACAACTGAAGATAATTCAGTCTTTCATACAAAAACACACCCTTGATTTTCTGCTTGAACTTTCCTAATTTCAGAATGGAATAGCATGAAGAACTGCACAACTGTACAACTATTGTACAGAACTGCAACTGTACAACATAGGAATCAATTTTTTGCAGATCTTTATTGATTTTCTACATCTGTTTTAATTCTGCTGTGTGTCTTATTTCACATTCCTAGTATCATCAAATAGGAGAACTTAGGACATGGACCAAATTCATAAGTTTTATGCTGAATAAGACAATGTTGTAAACATGGGCCAATCATCTTAGAAAAAGTGGGAACTTGTTACAGCAAGAAGCCAGTTTCACTGGGGCAATATGTTCAGTAGTGGATGGCAACTTACAATTTTTGAACTTCTTCCCTCATTATCAATGGCATTTTAGAGGAAAAGAAAGCTCTTAACATAGAGATTCTGAATAGTAGCCCAGAGTAATCCAATATGTGTTCAAGACAACATATTGCAAAAAGCCATCACAAAGACATTTACTAATTCTTTCTTATGCTGAGAAGTTGAAGTTTAAATAATTAGGTTTGTGTATCATCAACACTATAATGTTTATTTAATAGAACAATGGGTCCTCAGATAAATATGCTGTTTCTTCAAAAGAATTATCTATTCAGAAACTATTTGTTGAACATTTTATCACCCAAAATATGCTTTACTTTTCACAATAGGGCCAATTCTAGAAGTTTGAGTTACAGACAGTGAGAATAACAAAGATAAACAATCTTAAAATTGTTCCAGTTTTATTACTGGTAAAAATTACTGTTAGTAACTTTCATGTGTACATCTATTTGTGTTTTACTTGTCAAATTGTCTAGTTGTTGATGAAGCATGTCAGAAGGAGAAAACTCCAATATTATTTGTTTTGATTATGTCACTGATTTTTTGGCAGGGGATTGATGATTTGTGGATTTATAGATTATATTCATTAATTTAGATATGTTCTAGCTATTGGGTACTGCCTCAGTTTTCTGATTTTTAAATATTTCTGATTAAAGCTGTAAAATGTTTAGTTCAGCATGTTGCTGACTGCAGGGGGGGGGGGTTTGCAGAAAAAAATAACCTGACTTAGATTAAGTCTTTGAGGATAAACATCTTTTTTATAATTTATCTTTCTCATTTCCATGTATTGCAATTATAGTTCCAAAATTCTTCCTGTCATTTCATATGAGGGAACATTGCAGGCAAACAACAACAGAGCACTATTGCCTTCATACTTTGCTAAAGAGCTCCCAAAAGTATTGTTCTGACCATTGCTGGAAAGAGAATAATAAAGTGGATCTTGAACTTAATTAAACAAGGTTATTTCTATATCTTTAGCACTATTCTGAAACAAAGTATATCCCCTGAATTGTTAAGAGGTTTTTTTTGGTATAATATTAATATAATCATACATATAAGATTAAAATGAATTTTATATATACACATTAATTATTAGTAGACTTTGGCTAGAATTGCATGTGCAAAAAAGTATTCAGAAGCTTTATTTTAAAAAAAACCTATCAGCCTATATTCCATGTTTAAACATTTCATTTCAATGTGACTTATACTATATTGGACTTAATCCTACAAATAGAGAAGAAGTGATAGAGGGAATTGAAATTGCCAGAACTTTGGGTGAAAGTGACCACGTCATACTGGAATTTAATATAATGCAAACACTAGCAATAGAAAACAATCCAACCAGTGTCTTAAACTTCAAAAGAGCTGACTTTAACAAACTCAGAGAGAACCTAGGAAAGATTCCATGGACGAAAATCCTAAAGAGGAAAAACAACCCAAGAACTGTGGGGAACCCTGAAAAATGTGATCATAAAAGCCCATACCAGCACAATACCATTGAGAAAGAAAAACAAGAAATTCAAGACGAAACCAGCATGGCTCCACAAAGATCTCTCTGACAAACTGAAAGATAAAAAGGACAAATACAAAAAATGGAAAGAGGAGCACATAACTAAGGCCGATTATCAGCAGATAACCAGAACATGCAAAGATGAAGTCAGGAAAGCAAAGGCTCAGAACGAACAAAGACTTGCCACAGAAATCAAGGATAATAAAAAAAAGTTTCTTCCAACATACTAACAACAAGATAAAAGTCAAACTGTAGGCCCACTAAAGAGAGAAGATGGCAAGGAAATAACAGGCAACAGGGAGAAAGCAGAGCTGCTTAACTCATACTTTGTATCAGTCTTCACACAAAAAGAAACTATAGCCCAACATACCAAAAAACCCACTTTAAAAGACATACTAGAAACAAAAATTAAAATAAGCAAGAAAATGGTAAGAGAACACCTATCTGACCTTGATGAATATAAATCACTGGGACTCGACAGATTATATCCCAGTGTTCTGAAGGAGTTGGCAGATGTTATCTCAGAACCATTGCACCACATCTTTCATAAATCCTGGAGCACCAGGGAAGTACCTGAGGATTGGAAAAGGGCTGATGTGGTTCCCATCTTCAAGAAAGGGGGAAAATGGATCCAGGAAACTACAGACCAATTAGTTTAACATCAATACCTGGGAAGATCCTAGAAAAGATAATCAAAAAACAGATCTGCGAACAACTAGAAGCAAACAAAGTCATAACCAGTAGCCAGCATGGGTTTATTAAAAACATAATACCAAACCAATCTTATTTCATTCTTTGATAAAGTGACTAAACTAGTAGACCAGCGAAATGCTGTGGATGTAGTATACTTAGATTTCAATAAGGCATTTGATAAAGTAGACCATAACCTACTCCGTGGTAAACTAGAAAAAGGTGGAACAGATAACATCACCACCAGATGGATCTGTAGCTGGCTGACAAACTGTACTCAACGAGTAGTCCTCAATGGCACTACATCCACATGAAGAGAAGTAAACAGTGGGGTACCACAAGGTTCCGTCTTAGGCCCAGTACTCTTCAATATCTTCATCAATGACTTAGATGAGGGAATTGAAGGGGAACTCAACAAATTTGCACCAAACTGACAGGAGTAGCCAACACCCCAGAAGACAAACTCAGGATCCAAAAAGATCTAGACAAACTTGAACAATGGGCCCTATCCAACAAAATGAGGAGAAAAGCAAAGTTTTACATTTAGGCAGGAAAAATCAAAGGTACAAGTACAGATTGGGTGAGACCTGGCTTAAAAACAATAACTGTGAGAAGGACCTTGGGGTCCTAGTAGACGATCACTTGACTATGAGCCAGCAGTGTGCAGCAGCAACCAAAAAAGCTAATACAATCCTGGGTTGTATAAACAGAGGCATAGAATCAAGATCACGTGAAGTATTAGTACCGCTTTATAAAACCATAGTAAGACCATACCTGGAATACTGCAGCCAATTTTTGTCACCATATCACAAAAAAGATGTTGAGAGTTTGGAAAAAGTTCAGAGAAGAACAACTAAGAAGATCAAAGGCCTAGAGACTAAAACATGAAGAATGGCTGTGGGACTTGGGTTTGGCTAGTCTAGAGAAAAGAAGAAATAGGGGAGACATGATAGCAGTATTCCAGTATCCGAGGGGCTGCCTCAAGGAAGAGAGGGAAGCACCAGAGGGAAGAACAAGAAACAATGGTTGGAAACTGATCAAAGAGAGAAGCAACCTGGAATTAAGGAGAAACTTCCTGACAGTGAGGACAACCAATGGAACAGCTTGCCTCCAGAAATCATGGGTGCTGCATCACTGGAGATTTTTAAGAAGAGACTAGACAATCACTTGTCTGAGATAGTATAGGTTCTCCTGCTTGAGCAGGGGGCTGGACTAGAAAACCTCCAAGGTCCCTTCCTACTCTACTCTACTCTACTCTACTCTACTCTACTCTACTCTACTCTACTCTACTCTACTCTACTCTACTCTACTCTACTCTACTCTACTCTACTCTTATTCCAACCAGGTAAAATAGTCAGTTGAGGTAACTGATTACATTGATCCGCCTCCCAAGCTTTCTTTTTCCTAATGAGATTCAGTCTACCATGGTCACCAGCAGATTCCCTGGTCATTGGCCCCATCCAATTTCAGAAGAATATCAACACACTTCCAGGATCAGAGAAAATTCCATACACTCTGCTACAGAACATTCTACCAATTAATCTAATTTCACTTAGTGACTAAGTAGATGTATGTGGGATATTAGTAGTATATAAAGAATACAGATAACAAAAATGCTCATGTGTAGAGAAGATATCCTGAGCTTAAACTGTTTAAGATTTAATATGTCAAAATTGGCATATTAGATGAAGCTCATAAATGAGAACCCATTGTAGTAGATTGGTTTGATTAGTTGGTCAAATATAATTTCCAGAACAGGGAGGCACAAGGGGGAATGACCAAACATGTATAACAACATAATGTAAATGCTACAACTTACATATTTGCATCTGATGTCAGGACACCAGCACAAGATGGCATTTGCATACTGACTTAAACATACACAAGATGTCCTTTTGGCAATATCATGTTTGCTTCAGAGATTGCTGCAGAGAAACTACCGTATTTTACTCTAACTGGATTTTCTAAAGACTTTCCCAAAGGCTGCTGCATATAGCATCTTACAAGAATCTAAGCAAAACGTAAAGTCCAGATCACTTATCTTTTTATTTATTATAATTTTTTATTCCACTTTTATTTTGTTTTATTTTTTGTCATCTCGTAGTTCAAAGTCGCAGAGTTGCCTCAAACCATGAGATGGGCAGCAGAAAAAATTAGTAATAATAGTAATAGGTGCCTCGAACCAATAGGAATAGGTGTTTTGGGTGCAATCCCAAAATATCTGGAAGACCACTTTAACAACTTTTGCATCGATAAAATCACCATCAGTCAATTACAAAAGGCAGCTTTACATGGAACTGCTTACATCCTGTAATTATACCTTTAACCCCTGCCCTTTAATAGGTGGATAAAAATACCAAATCCAACCTGAACATCTGGCTGACTGTGTGACAAACCATAATAATAATAATCTACTAGCTGTTTGAGATTGCTGAATGATTTTCTCTTCCATCATAGGACCTTGCCATTTTGCTTGTTTATGGCCATTTTGCTTGTTTAGAGTATTTGTCTGGACTTGCAGTTATACAGGGAGACCTGTCCTTAAAAAAAATATCTGGTGTTATGATCAATTTAACTTAGGGAAGAAACTAGGTTCTACCAGTCATTTCTTGCTATTTCTATTTCTAATGTTACAAATTTTTAATTGATTCTGCTGACAAGAGGTTTCACATAGCCATAGTTTCTACTGTTTTTTATTATTTCATTGGTAGGTAGCATCATTCTGCCTACTCCATGTTTCATACAGTAGTGCACAGAATATTTCCAGCAGCTGTTGATTATCTACAAGTTCTGTTATGTTATTCATCAGTTTGCGATATATGGGAACATATTGAAATTAACAAGATTCAGATTTTCCCTTTCCCTTTTAGACTTTCCTGGTCTATCAGTATGTCCTGAAAATCTGGCATCCTTCCCTTCATCACATCCTATATCTCTCAGCTGACATGTCAGCGGTACATAGGAATTTACAAGATAAAGCAGGTGAAAGCAGGTGTATATGAGCTTGCTGTCCTTTATTTCGCATTCTTCTCCATCCATAAATTGTGAGATAGGAAATTTTTAAACATAGGAGTATATGTTCTCTGGAAAACCAGAATGTCTGTCTCAAAAAAAAAAGTTCTAACTGACGTGTCAGTGACAAATGAGGAATCAGAATAAAGCTAAAAGGAACTCTGTCAGTGCACCTGTGCGCTTATGCAAATACATAAATGGCTTTTTCTGAACCCAATTAAATTACCACTACTGATTCAAGGTTCAATGACTGCACATAATGCTTAAAGCAGGGTTTTTCAACCTTTTCAGCCATTGTACCACTTTTAGGATATGGCAACATCCGAGTACCACCAGTCGCCTAGCAAGGTGTCAAAAACGTGATGACCCCCCCCAAAAAAGGAAAAAAGTGATAAAGTACAGGTAGTCCTCGACTTACAACAGTTCGCTTAGTGACTGTTCGAAGTTACAAAGGCGCTGAAAAAAGTGCCCCCCAAGCCATAGCCAAGCAAGACACCTGCCTGCCCGCCCGGCGGCGCTCTTCGTCCTGTCCGAGGTTTCCATTGTTGTGAGCATTTCTGTTGAGGATTGGCAGCGGAGGTGGGGTGGGGGGGTGTTTGGTTTTTATTCCCCCCATCTGCTAGGTGGTTGCAGCAGGTTTTGGTCACTTCACATGACCCTGGAACACTGTGACCATCATAAATATGAATCAGTTGCCAAGCATCTGAATGTAAATCACAAGACCCTGGAGATGCTGCAACATTCCAGCCAATCGGTGCTTCTTCTAGGCTCAGCAGAAGCACCAGGATCAGCGCCGAGCTCCAGTTGGAGCCTGGCGCTGATCCTGGTGCTTCCACTGAGCCCTGACAGCCCTGCAGCTCCAGCCATCTCTCGCTCAGGCTTGTGCAGTGCTGCCACCGGTTCAGCTCCTTCCCCTCCCCCGCTACCACTTTTCTAGAATGGTCGCGTACCACCTGCCAGGTGCCAATGTACCACAGGTGGTACCCGTACCACTGGTTGAAAAGCCCTGGCTTAGAGTCTCTCATCCACCCCATCTGTTATGGAGAGCAATTGGTAGCTATCTTTTTCCCTCAGGCAGATGATGCTAGGTAGAAGGGGAAAAGAATCCATGGAACCCCCCAATTGCTGACCTGAAATAGTCTCACATTAAATTTGCAAGAACAGCACTATTCACCAGCCTTGCCACTGAGGCACATAAAAGCTTAGATTGGAAGCAGTGCGACTGATGTCAACAGATGTTTCTGCCAAATTATAGATGCGAGAACGCTTGTTAAAACAGCATCAAGAAACTGCCTTCACTTTAGTTGTATATGAGGCATAGATATTGAGATATTTCTCTCTTTTTTTTTCTTGAGAGGGACCATTTCTCTTCCCAACGTCTAAGTAAAGTGGGGCAGCTAGTGCTGAAAAGAAAGCACAACTACTGATGGCAAAAACAAAAGGGAGAGTTGTAATACTGTATATTTGCTTAAACACTTTCTGGGTTTTTTTTTATTGCTGCTGTTCTGGTTTTTGTTTATTATAAATGTCCTTTTTGCCATTTGATATTGCAAATATGAAAATAAATCCTGTAGCTGAATTCACATATTCCAATAAGGCAAGATTTTATTGCTTTGTTTCACTGGCTGCAATTGATTGAATTCATAGACTGAATCCAGCCATAAACTGTGGTTTACTAATTTACAGTGGCCAAACTCACACCAAGCTAAGCCAAAACCAAACTATAACATGACTCAGTGTGATATCTGAATCAGGTCATTGAACCTTTAATGTGTCAACTAGAGAGCTGGGAAGATCATTTTTTTCTAATGATTTCAATAGAAGACCTGATTATTTGTAATGTGCATGAAATTCAGTATGTCTCAGAAGTACTTACACTTTCTGCTACACAATAAAAAGCTTTTGCTGTGTGAAATTAAAGAACAAAATCTGTTTATATAATTACACAAAGTGAACAAAATGATAAAATAAGAAAAAAAGATTGAGAGACAAATGTGTTAGTAATACAAGAAACTACGTCCATTTGCTTATAGAAGTATATATGCCTGAAAAGAATGCTAACATACAAATGGCATAATTACTAAAACTAACCTTACAATTGGAGTAACCATTGGCTTGGTCCCCTGAGAAGGTTAATATGCTTAAACTGGTTTGGAAAAAAAATAAGATTTGTTTGTGATTATTTGAAAGGAAACAGTCTCTTAGATGAAAATTAGGGTCCAGAGCTGGGGATATATCTATTACATACTTACAGTATTTGCCATCCTTTATTTTGTGTCCTCTAAAAGTAATGCAATCTCCCCTTGAAGAAATCAGGTTAGACATCAGAAACATTTCAGATCCTTGAACCAAGATGTATAGTAATATTTACTGTTTTCCTTAGAGCAGCTACCATTTACATTTTGATCCTGATTTTTTTGTGTCAGACTTAAAGTGAATACCACTTTTTTACCAACCTTGTAGCTATGAGTAATATATTTTAATAGTACTAATAAACATGAGTTATTTAATGTAAATGTTTACTTCTGCACTTAGTACATATTTTTCAAGGTGTTCTTGAGAAACAGGATAAGCCATCTCAAGAGGGCATTGCCTAGTTAAATAGAGAACCTAAATAGGATTTTTTCATGCTGCTTGTATGCTGCCTTCAGGCTTCCATTTTACATTAGACTGCCTCACTGAAGTTCAGAAGCAAGAATTAACTGGCTGTCAGATTCAGACATAATGCTAAATCATAGTTTAGTCTTATAAGTTCAAACTGGGCAATCATCTTCCCTCTCTTTCCTGTCCTTGTGACTGCAAAAACAAAACAAAAGTGTTCATTTTTGTTTTTAATTGTGGTTTGTTACTGTGATAAGAAGTGTTTGTGTGTTGGGGGAAGGGTGATAGATGCTGCCATCCATATTGTAGTAAATAAAAGAGGGAATGTAATATCCTACTTTTCTCAATATGGGGAGGGGGACACTTTTCATGACATTATTTTCCTAAGGGGGGGAATTGAATAGTATGTAGTGGTCTCACTAGATTTTTCTCCTACATCAGAATGTTACACATAGTCTCTCCTTCACAACTGTCAGAGAGAAGGGTTTTTTTTTTAACCTCCTTTGGAACTCTGGACCAACTGGCTCAATTTTCACTTGGATCCATATATATTGGTTCAATTTTAGCCTATTTTCCCTTAGCATTTGCTCTTAATAGTATTTTTTTCTGGTATCTTGCTTGTAATATAATCCATGATCTTTTTTTATATTCAGTTTTCACTTCAATGGCTTTTGGTGATCAGTGACTCAGTTTTTGGACTCATCTCTTTACTGATGGAAAAGGATGATGCAATAACATCTGGAGAACTAAGTAATGCCCAGCCCATTTCCAGTCCCAAAGACACAATTTTAGGAATATCTGACAGCAATTGCCTTTTTGAAGTTTCCTGTAGTCTAGGAATAAACATCCTGGATTACATCCTCAAATTCCAGGATTCCCCTAAATCAGAAGTATGAACTCTTTGGCAACTTAAACATGGAGCATCCAAGAAACAACTGTTTCCCTCAATCTTATGCTTTGAGGATTACATGTCCTTATATTCCAAGATAACATTGTTAAAAGGAATTGTCGCTTTCTGTATATCTGGAAGGTACAAGGCAGGCCAATTATAAGAACTCTTCTGTGATTATGAGGAGCAAGGCTTGGGCTTAATTTGGAGAGAAGAGTAACAGTAGATCGGGATCACATTTATGAATGGAGCTAAGAATTTTATTTAGGATTGGTTCTTTAGAGTTTTCAAAATAAATTATGTTTTGAGTTTATAGACTTGTATAATTTTTGAAACAATGTTTAAGCATAGATTGTAGGGCATAATTTGTCTGTTTTACAGTTTTTGCATTGGAATTACAAGATACTGCATGGTTGAAGGGCTTGGGTAATGCTACATTTTAAGGCCTACAAAAATCTGGCTGACCACAAGAAGACAGAGAAGTAATAAAATTCTTAATCACTTCTGTTCTCCAAGATTATCTGGAGATATTTATAGACCAGATTCAGTAGCCCAAGACCACATAAACTCTGGGATTACAGTTGTCTACCGCTATGATGGAATGAGAGCAAAAGATGGATTACCATTACAACTCTTGTAATCAGCCAGTGCTGTATCCCAGTGGTTGGAAATATTCTGTCTGTTGTAGGAGTATCTAAACATTTTTACACACCTTCTTCCAACACTTCAAGGTTGATCAGATCAGAAAACAGACTCTTCAAGAAATCTACAACTACATTTTATTGAGATAAACAGTTGTAACAGAATCTTGCAAGACTTATTGCATTTTTTTTTTACCATCCCTGCCTCTTCTGTCTCAAGGAATCAGGGAGAAATCTGTCTGAATCTCTTCCTAACCTTTTCTTTGTTTCCCAAGCTTATGTTTTTGCATATGCTGTTGTAACTCTGATTAGTTTCTCCAAGGTCATTCTGTGACTCCCTATTCCTGATCAGTGAGGCTATGTTTAGAAAAGAATCCACTGGATTCTTTAGCCTCTTTCATGCAAGAATTACAAGAAGAATGCATTAACCATATGATTATCAAGAAGCAAGTCTATGATCTATTAGTTTTAATGTTGAAATGAATATCTGCACTGAAAAATCTTGTTCATTTATTTATACATCAGACTTCATATATGAGTTTGAATTTCTGCAAACAGAAACATTTCTTGGTGATTCTAAAATGCTTCCTTCTACACATGAGATGTACTGAGTGGGATACAGTAACTCCACCCTCTTCATTTTTTAACATATCTGGCTTCTCTGGTTTTATGTATGTGATGGCCACTGCATATGAGGTCTCTTACAAATAAAGGCTAGTTCATCAAATGGGTGATGAAAGAATTCCCACATCTTCTATTCCGTTGCCTCTGTGGTTTGGCTTGGCTCCAGATGGAATATGTACAATAACAGGTGACCTTCATAATCCGGGTTTCAAGTAGATGATAATCATCGCAACATCCTGTTTTCAACTTTCCTTAGCATTTATTTATTTATGAAGCCTGCTACACTGTGGATTATTAACATCTTTCAGCAGTTTGCAATAAAAGCAAGGTAAAAAGTAAAATCTAAAGTTAGAAATTTGCTTTATTTGAACGATCTTTTAAAAAGTTAAAGTGTGGGTTTTTCATTCATCGGGGGCAAATTTCAGAAAAAACAGTCCTGAGTAGTCATAAGAGAAGACTATGGCAGTTATAAGCGAACCTCTTTAGATCAGTGGTTCTTAACCTTTTTGAACGAATCGCCCCCTTGAGCCAATGAGGAAGTTGTCATCGCCCCCCTCCCCCAACATAACCTCTCAATCACAACTTTGCAATACTGCAGACCTCTTAAAATGTGAAATGAATTTATATAAACTTTCATTTCTCTCCCCCAGAATAAAGTTAATAATTTTGTGGATGTGAGGGCNGGGCAAGGTTTGAATATTCAGAGACTTTTAATAATTACATTTTAATCTATATATCACAGGGTAGTCAAGCTACGTAGAACCACAACTGCTAACTTGAAATGAGTGAAAATGAGAGATTTTCAAGGGGAGTGCTGGCTGTGTTTTCACTGTGCCTTTAGAGCAGACTGGGTGGGTGGTCAAATCTTTCCTCTCCCTCCCTTCCCCCTTCTTTCTCCAGGTGAGGAAAGAGAAAGAGAGGGGGAAAGAGAGGCACTTGTGCTTCCTCTCTCTCTCTCTTTCCTCTCTCTTTCTCTCTCTCTTTTTCTCTTTCTCCTCTCCCTCTCTCTTTCCTCTCCCTTCCTCCCCCCTTCTTTCTCCAGATGAGAAGAGAGAAAGAGAGAGGGAGAGAGAGGCACTTGTGCTTCCTCTCTCTCTCTTTCCTCTCTCTTTCTCTCTCTCTTTCCCCTCTCCCTCTCTCTTTCCTCTCCCTCCCTGCCCCCTTCTTTCTCCAGGTGAGGAGAGAGAAAGAGAGGGAGAGAGAGGGAGAGAGAGACATTTGCGCTTCCTCTCTCTTTCCTCTCTCTTTCTCTCTCTCTTTTTCTCTTTCCCCTCTCCCTCTCTCTTTCCTCTCCCTCCCTTTCTCCCCCCCATCTTCTGCTCACCTCACATTCTTCGCTGACAAAGCAGCTGGGACTCCGGTGCGCCTTCCCAGCCAGCTGGGCCAATGGTCCTGCAGCTGGAGATCGCAGGGGCTGCTCTCTCTCAGGGCCATGGCTTGCGGGACGGCTGGCCTGCTCAGCAGAGGCTCTGGCAGGCTGCTCCCAGCGGGGATTCCAGGCTTCCCCGTGCGGTTCCCCGACCACGTGTACCTCGGACGGGGCCAGCCAGGGAAAGAGACTTCCTGGCCGTGCTTCTCCCAGAGGGCGGGGCGCCCGGGCACAGGGCCAATCAGAAGCCCTGCGAGGGGGCAAATCCACATGAGAGAGAAAGAGAGAGAGAAGCACAAGTGCCTCTCTCTGTCTCTCTCTACAAATGGCGGAGGACGCTCGGAGCTGCAGGAGAAGGCTCAAAAGTGTCCCCAAAACATCTCGCTCCATCGCCCCCCTATCGCCCCCTTTTCATTCCATCGCCCCCACGCCGCCCCTTTTCATTCCATCGCCCCCCTGAAAAATGAAATCGCCCCCTGGGGGGCGGTACCACCCAGGTTAAGAACCACTGCTTTAGATGATCTCACTTGAAGTTAGGGATTTTAACATAATGTTAGAAACTACAATCCAGATTCTAGCTTATAGTCAAATCATTGAAATACAGGAACTTTTCACTTTTGATTGAAGCGAGTCAATTACTGGTCCAATTCACTCCCCTTTTTAGAGATTTGTTTTAATTTTGAAGATATTGTGTTGATGAAAGTGACACACTATAGATAGGTCTGTTTGTGAACATTGTACTATAAGATTCTGGTACATTAATATTGCATTAACAAATACTTGTATTTAGGATAAATATTGCTTTTTTTCTTTATAGATTTTCTAAATAAAGTTATTGAGAGGGAGTCATCAATTATGACAGTTTTAAAAAGAGACTGCACAGATTCATAGAGGCCTGGCCTACTAGCCCAGAAGGACGCTTACTGTGTCCAAAATCAAAGCAGGTTACTTTACATAGCATCTGTTTCAAAGGAACAATGGAAGTGATTTATTGTTCTATTTCTTCATGTGAGCTCCATGAGTACATCTTCGCTGGCCACTATATGACACAAAATACTGAACTAAATGACCCATTGTCTTGACCTGTTCCTTTTATGTTCTTGTCTTTTTATTTCTGGAAGACAACACATGCATTAAACAATTATATCCACAAATATATACTCTAGCAATTGATGTCCACAGGAAGGAGGGAGTAAGTGATATTACATGTACACGTAGTCCTTAACTTATGAACACAATGGAGCCCAAAATTTCTGTTGTTAAGTGAAACAGTTGTCAAATGAATTTTGCCTCCTTTTACAACCTTTCTTGCCATATTTGTTAAGTGAATCACTGCAGTTGGTAAGTTAGTAACATGGTTGTTAAGTGAATCAGCTTCCTCATTGACTTTGCTTGTCAGAAGGTGGCAAAAGGTGATCACATGATCCCGGGACACCTCAACCATCATAAATATAAGTCAGTTGCCAAGCGTCTGAATTTTGATCACAGAGTTCTGTTTCTCATTCCCACAGTAACTGGTTTCATACATGGATTAAACCACTTGTTCAAACATAGTTGCAGTTTATGCTTTATTGATTAAATATGTTGCATTATAAAAATTAACTGAGTAAACCAGCAACTAAGGTCTTTTTTTTTTGTAAACCACAATTGTTGGTTTCATAAAGTTTTTTTCATTCAGTGCCTGTGTTGTTTGGCATAAAACATCTTTTAGTTGTTTAA
The DNA here is from genome assembly GCF_001527695.2 of Protobothrops mucrosquamatus. Lineage (NCBI taxonomy): Eukaryota > Metazoa > Chordata > Lepidosauria > Squamata > Viperidae > Protobothrops > Protobothrops mucrosquamatus. Next base: position 136,930 of record NW_015386240.1, read on the forward strand.
TTTGGTTTAATTAACAATAAAGACAAAAAATAAGATTTATTTAAAAGATCCTCATTGCTTTCTCATTGCTGTTTTTAAACTGACAGAAACGCTCCTTAGTCAGGGAAATGTATTTATTTTAATTTATGTATTTGTTTTATATACTATCAGAATCATCAAGGGCCCTCACTGCTTAATCTTATAAAAACAGAAACATATAATAGTAGAACAACTTATGCAGACAACAGCATCAACTGTTGGAGATAGTGCACTCCAATTACTCTCCAAAGACTCTGTATTTTAATCAATTTCCAGGATATCATCAAAGTGGTTGCCAGCCTGACTTTGGGAAAGAGACTGTTCCATAAAATAAAAATCATCACTGAAAGACATTGTTTCCAGGCCTCAGACTTCTTCCCATAAAAAATGGTAAGCTGCTTGTAATTTCTCCAAAGAAATTGCCGGATGGACCCAGTCTAACCGGATGAGGCAGTTGTGCTGGAACAGGATCTCATTTTAAAAATGATTTCCGTTTTCTAGAAACAAACTTTTACTACTACAAATACAAGTTGGCCCTTACTACACATACTCCACAACTTTCCCCAATGTGACTGGGAACATCAAATTCCCAGGCAGCATTTCCAATTAAATTCCAGAATGCAGCAGGTTGGGAAGCCGACATTGTGGTTTCAGGTAGCTGCCAATGGAAATTGGAACATCGGTTCAGTTATAACAAAATGTATGTGTGTGTTTGTAGAGATCTAATATTTGCAATGAGAAGAAGTAGAGAAGTATCATTTCTAAATAAATTAATAAAAAATAGGTTCATTTTTTGGCTGATAATGATGATTGCAGTCCAAGACAGTGGGAGATATATGGACTCATAATGATAAGCACAGAAATCTATGCAATATTTTTATGCCTTGTTTTCAGAGGCGCGGTGTTAAAAAACTTTTAATTTAGAAATGCCCTTAGTTGTCCAAAAGAGGAACCTACTGAAACAGAATGCTGTTTTCTTGTGAAGCATATATTGCTGATTGATATCAGCATGTGTTAAAAACTTCAAATTACACTTCTACATATTTTGTTCCATGCTGTCATCAATACACTACAGCAAATACTCTGAATGAACAATCTAGCCAATGATCACTTTCAAATGAGTAGTTTTACAAAAGTTGTTTACAGTTCAGTTAGCTGTGGTTGATACAAAGATAATTTACTTAACATTAACTACTGTGTTAATTCACACCTAATGATTTTAATCCCACTTTTGTATCAATTTTCTTTACCAAATTGATTTTTTGTTCCAAGTCAGCTGATACCATAAGAGAGATTTTGCTGATAATAAAATGTAGGAAATGAAAAATTCCTCATTATATGAAAATTCTGAGCCCTGGAAGATAAGGCATTGATCTCTTAATGACCTTAACAGTGAGTGATACGGCCAGAGTAAAAACCAAGGAGTGCACTAATGGAGCTGGAATTCAAAAATATTTAGAGCAATTTAATTCACCCAACACATGCATGTATGCGCACACACACACAAACACACACAGAATTTTGTTCAATCTAGAAGTGTTGAGAACACATTTTGCCCAGTTCTGATATAAAGCTACGTTATCAGACTATTTTCTTCCAATTATTGTCTCTTCTGGATCAGTTATTTCAGCTTACAGATAAGCACTTTTGGCAGCATTTGAAATGGAGGACAACACCCATGTTTACCAGCCACTGCTTTACCTTGGAGATGCCCATGTGAAAGTATAGAATTGTGGAACTATTAAAAACTATTTATAGTTCCACCATTGAGGCATAGTATGCTATGTGTATAATGAAATTAAGGCTCAGCCTTTATTTTTAAACTATATTCTCACATGTATGAATGGAGTTAGTGTGAACTGCTCTGAGTCTCCAAACAGAAGAGGAAAACAGAAAACTGGTACTGTAAAGTGAAATAATAATGAATTTTGATATCCCCAAATTTCATATTAAGGTCACTGCTAAGTAGGAAACTGAGTTACAGTTCCATTATTCAGAGAAATGAACAGAGCAAGTTTAGGAACTGGCAAGTATAGCAGAGATTGACAGGTCTGCTTTTCCATAGAAGAAAAACAAAATCCTGACATTTTACCCAAAAAACTGTATGAAATACCTTATGTAAAGCAGTATGTATGCTTTGTACTACTCTGGGCATTTTTCTACTTAGGTTTTGTTTCAGAGGAGAAGATTTAATGCATGCATGATTCATTAGTTGTAACCGTCCTGCCAATTCCATTATATGAGAGAAAGAGATGAGAGTTTGTTAGTCTTGGATAACCTTTTGTGGGCATGATGTGACGTTGCCTTCTTAGAGCTTTTACATGGGCGTGAAACCACATGTTAAATACAGTTCCAATTAGCAGATTCTTTTGTTGAATTTGGACTGAACATAACTGAGTAGAAACTAGATCTTTTAGTAGGAAATCTAAAGAGAATAAATTTAAAGGTTTCATTCGAAATAAGATACACACGTTGAGTTTTCACGTTACACTAAACCAAAATGTGACTTGCAATTTACATTAGATACAAAGTCAGATCCTATATTCTGGGTTCTTCAAAATGGTTAAAACAAATTTTTGCTTAATGTGTCCATATGAACGTAATAACTAAGTTTAAGTTGAGTACAAATTGGCTTTGGATCAACAACTTTGATTTGTTTAGATTTTATGGTCTAATGAGTAAAATCACTTAACAATTTTGTCAAAATGACAGAATATTTTTAAAACTGGAAAATTGAATTTTATTGCATCAAGTCATTTGTCCATCTATTCAAGTATTTTCAAAGTATTGGAAATATTTGAAATATAAATATTTGACAAATAATCTAAAGATAATTTTTCTTGCTTCATATGTAGTTACACTGAGAATCAACTAGGCATGTTCATATTCAAACATGAAGTAAAATAATTTTTTCTCATACTTTATCCTCACCATCAAAATCTAAAACATGTACTCTTTTGGCCATTCCAGTATTGTCTTCCTTAGCTGATGAGACACTAATAATTCCTCAGACAAAGATCTTCCTCAGCACTGCTATCAAAGATATTCAAACTTGAAAATGCAGACAATATTATTCTATGCCTTGTGATGCTGCCTTCAAATGACATATCACATCCCAGAGAGCAAAGCCAAGGAACTTTTAGTATAGTCTCTGATGGTACAGCACAGAATCATCATTCATGTGTTGCAGTAGTTTTCAAAGCTCTGAATGATAATTGGGGGGTGGGGGAAATAAAATGAATTGTTCCAAATACAGATTTTTCTGTCTGGCACTGCAGGTAGTAAAACAAAACAACCAGTATTTTTATAAAGCTGTATGAGGCTTCAGAAGACACTTTATGTTAAAATTCTTTAACAGAGAAGAAAAATGGGCCTTCGATCAGTCCTCCAAATTCTTGTACAAATATCTTGTTTCTCTGGCCTGTAATGGCATTTGGTCCATCAACAACATCCAGCAATAGTAAATATTGTAACAACAGCCAACACTTTAGCCAATTTTAAAAGGAAGTTAAATTGATTAATATGAGGATCTAGCAATAGGGCTGCTAATCATGATGATGCTATGAAATTTTTGGGTTCAGAATACTATGTCAGTAAGCCAACTCGGAATTAAATGGGGCTCTATGTGTTGGATTATATGATCAAGCCTTATGTGGCTTTAAGTTCTTAAAAAAAAGACAGGGACTATAGGTGTGTCCTGAGATTGAATGGAAGGAAAGCAAATGATAAAACGTGCACCGCAACTTTGCAATGCAAATTCTGCCCCTTTTGTTCTTACAACATAACATTGCACACAAGCATACAAGGGGCAGAGTTTCTGTTGTGACATCACAAAGCACATGTATGCATTTTGATGAAAGCTCGATTTATTATGGACACTGAGGGAGGAAACTGGCTGATTCCTCAGTTTGTGGAGGATTTGGTGGGAAACCATAAAATGGAGGGCATAAGGTTTATTGCACATAAGGTGCAATAAAAGAAAAAAAATGTAATGAAAGAGAAAATGTGCGACCACAATGCTTTCATTATGATTCACTCTGTCTTTTGAATAGATTCCCTTGCTTCTATACAGGTTTAGCCAGGTAATGAATGAAACTGAATATAACAGTTATCAGTTATGTCCACTAATTTTCTATGGATTCAGTCTTCACTATTTAGACATTACATTTTAGACTATGAAATTAAATATATTATTCTAGATAAGAACTTGTACATCAGGGGGTTTATTTTCAAGCCGCTGAATCAGGTTTTCAGAACAAGATAAAGTCTATTTTGAAATGCAAAATAATAATTCTGGAAGAACGTTCAAAGGTTTTTAACAATTTAGGAGTGCTGAATTCATTCCTATAAAAATTTCTTGCCGCTAGCAGAAAAAGAGGCAGGGACCTCATTTTTTAACCACATTATACCTCTTTGCTTTTTAGTCTCAGCTTCAATGGAACATTTTAACAATGGAACTTTGTGCCTAAAATGATAAAGAAAATGCCTCATTGCTAGAGGAGTGTTCTTTCAGGAAGATTAACATTTAAAATAAATAGCGCCCACAGTCTTCTTAACTTAATCCAACTGAATTTTATGCCATTAGGAAAGGGTATCTCTTTTAAACAGTAACTTTTGATTGATCAAAGGTAAGCTTGAAATAAAAAAAACAAACTACTAAAGAATCTCAATACCTTTAGCTACATTAACATAACAAACTGCTTTATTCAATTCAATTCATGCATATGGCTGATGTGGTCTGATGTGGTCAGTCAGTCACCCATTTTTGCAAAATAAATCAGATTGTGAAAAGTTGATAAAGCCTAATCAGGTATTTCAACTTTTCCGTGGTTAGCCATTTCTCAGCCTTATATGGCATGCATCTAAAACATGTTTAGAACGTCTGCCACATTTGTAAAAGAAACTGGCACCTTAATTGTTCACTAGTTGTCATGTTGCTAAACTAAATTATGCTAAGAATGCAAATAATTCTTGGCATACATTCATGCATGGATACACATCACATTATTGCAGGGCACAGAAGAGAATTAAGAAATACTAAAGAAAGAATACTAACTTAAAATTAGTTTACTCCTAAGCCTTTCACTGTATCATTCCATATTTTCTACATTTCAAACCATACCTGTTTCGTTCACAGTCATACACTACCTTTTGTGCTTTAAAATTCTCACTGCTTACTTTTTTCAGAATCTTATCAGCTCCATCAAGTTACAGCTGTCTTGGTCTCTTAACATATTCATATTTTGTTCCATCTACTGAATAAGAGAGAAGTAAGCCCCTTTCTCTTCCTTTCCCTGCCATTGTGGTGGGTTGAACACATAGTCATGCGTGATTAGATTTGCTTTTAATCTTTCCCCACCAGCAGTCCAGGTGTTACTTCTGGCATTTTAGTTCCCAGGGGCCTCAGTAAACCATGGCACCAACCTGAATTGTCTTCCAAAAAGAAATTGCTTAGGGCCAGTTGAGTCCAGTGCCCAATTTGCCAGTTGTTTATTAGGAATTATGCCCACTGCTCCCCAGACAGTTGAGGAACTCTCTGGGTATCTCTAGAAACCAGTAATGGATATTAGGCACTCGGGACAGACAACTCTCATTACACTACATGGATGAGTCTCAATCACAATAGAATCAGTTTGTGGTCTGACCATGACAACGGAACAACAACAACAACAACAACAACAACAACAACAA
>NW_015386240.1:142834-146138 GCF_001527695.2 Protobothrops mucrosquamatus
TAATCATCTTTGTTGCTCTTCTCTGTACTCTTTCTAGAGTCTCAGCATCTTTTTTACATCGTGGTGACCAAAACTGGATGCAGTATTCCAAGTGTGGCCTTACTAGAATCACTCTCCTTTAGAGCAGGGGTGTCAAACTACCGGTCCACAGGCCAGATGTGTCATGTCGAAACCACACCCACCCCATTGTCAACAATGGGAAAAAAGTTGTGATACGTCACAACACGTCAGGTGACATTGCGAGTTTGACACCCCTGCTTTAGAGCAATGCAATAGCTGCTCCAAGAGAAACCAAGGTCTAATATGTAAGTACCCACATGTGACAAGACTAAGATTATCTTGGTCAAGCCTATGATTGCTATAGTAATCATGAATTCTAGGGCTTTATACAAGTCTGTCATGGAGGATAAAATCCCCCAGTGTCTGGATATTGGTTGCAAAAGTCTAGAGAGGGCTCTTGTTGGGCAGTAAAAATGACTGGCGTATTAGTAAGATCCCAAGCTTGCCTTTAAACTTAACATAAACTTAACATAATGTGTTAGCACTCCACCCTAGCATCTAATGAGAAGAATCTATGATCAAGATTTTGTGAGGTATGTCTCACAATCAATATCATCCCCTCCCTTATTTTGGCATTGAGCTGGATGAAGGATCTGACATTCAGCTGAATAGATTTCAGACAAAGCAGCATCACGTCTGACTGGTTTCAGTAATACATGCCAGGTTTGCTACCTCATGCACCACCAAGTTGTGAATGAAAGTGATTTTGTTACAGATAGATGTGGGATTAACTATCAGCAGTTCGAGGTCAAGATCTCTAGCAATCCAACAGAATGAAGCCATCAAATTGGAAGTTGAGATCACTTTCAAATTGGAAATGTCCTTTCCTCTGTAAAACAGCCTACCCGATACTTCATGCCATTATCTTCCTCTTGCCAATGCTACAGGTGTGTAACTACTCATGCACTCCTCCTGCCACAGTTGATTAGCCCTCCCCTTCCTTTGCACCCTAAAGGAAGCTGCAAAGAGATCTCTGTATCACCAACCAATCTAATACACCAGGCTTCCTGTTGAATATCATTTGTGCTGGTCTCTCATATCCAAACTATGAACCACCCCCATACAAATTCATATATCCTTCCTATATCATAATAGTAGAGTCTCTCTCCCTAATCTCTGGTTAGCTGGGATTAATCTCTAGTCTGCCTCTCCATCAAAATGATATGAAGCAGAAACCTTGAGAAATGGACAAGGATGGGCAGTGAATTAGGCCATATCGGCTTCTGCTTTTTCAACATTTGCTGGGGAAACCACCATTTAGCTTTATATCATTTTTCTTGTTTATTATTTCAGTTTGTATCCATTTGTTCTGGATTATACGTCTAAAACTCATTCAAATGTTTTTAAACTAGTTCTAGGATTATGCTAAGATGGTTGATTTTTTGGAGTGTGGTATTTTGGGAACCATTTTTCTCCAATGTAATAGAACAGCAACTTCTTTCTTTTTTCCAAAGAAGCTTAAACTCTTGATAACATTATCATGGGAGAGGTATAGAGTTTTGCACTTGCCTTAGCTGTGAAATGACTGAGCAGTGTGTGTGAATATATAGGCATTTAGAGAGGTTTCAGAGAAATAAAAAACACAATCACAATCTCATTTCCAAAACACTTCACACAAATAAAGTACACTAAGCAAAAAAGCACAATAAAAAAAGTACTTAGAAATAGTACTGAATAGAAAAATAAAGAGCTGTTTATCAGGGAGAGATAATATTCTGGAAACTGAAAGACAGATAACAAGGAACAGTCTCCATTACTTACCCGGTTTGCATGTCCTTCATGGTAGCAAAGGACTTTTGCAATCCTTCAACAAACCTAGGAAAATAAGGAGGAGTACCAAAGAGGAATTATGGTTATTTATCACAGCAATTTATTCATCCCAAAATGCTAAACAGAATATTTAATAACTACCCATACCAGATTAATTTGTATACCCAAAAAAGATGAACTGATCCAAAAATTAGTATGGTATAAAATAACGTCTCTATTCTGTAGAATAACATCTGGCTACCAACATCTAGGGAGTCCCAAATAGGATTACAATCGATCACATGGAGCCTGCTGATGATCAGTGTAATTAAAAACACCATGCAGGATATTCACTGTATAAAAAGAGAGAAATTCTTCCTTCCCCAAAGTGTGTGTGTGAGAGAGAAAAAGAGTGAGTGAGTGAGAGAGAGAGTATGTGTCTCTCTCTGTGTGTGTGTGTGTGTGTGTGTGTGTGTGTGTGTGTGTGTGTGAGAGAGAGAGAGAGAGAGAGAGAGAGAGAGAGAGAGACCCAATATAGGCGGACATGACATAATGTAATACCTGTATCTTTCAGCTCCGAGTGCTTAAAGGAATATGGGCTCTAAATACCAATTTGATGGATTAAGGAAACACAACATGAACTTTTAAACAGACATATTTTTATTTCCCGTAAGAACAGGCAAAGCACCCTCTCTCAATGTTGTATCTTCCTGAGAAAAGGACATCACTTGAATGTCTGAAAAGGTCTCTTTCCAGAAGCCAGCTATTGTTAGAATTCTATAGGCTGGTGCTGCTGTGAGTTGCCTGCTTGCTCTTCTGCTTCAAGACCTGGTCATGCTTTTTGGCCCTTTCCCAGTAGCTCCATTTTCCTTCTACCAGTTGTTCCTGGTTCAACTTGCCAGCAAGCAATATTGGTTTTACCTGATAATTTGGGTCATTTATTTTGTTTACTGTGGCAAAGTTGCATGAAGGAAACTTGAGTTACAGAAGAAAACTGTTTTATGAGAGTACTTGTCCTTGTCAAGACTTTTAGCAGAATTTGGAGGGGGGGGGTAGAAAAGTGTCTGTTTCTAGGGGAAAGCAGCATTTTATGTAGTTTGTGTAGTATCTATATTGTATACAGGGCTGACCTGGGCTCATTTCCTCTTCAGTATTTGCAAAAGAAAAAAGTGAAGTGAAGTTAGTGAGTTTTCAATATCTGAAGCTGATTCACTTTTAATTATTAAAACATACGCATGTTCCTGAGATATTAAAAACAGAAATGTTTGCAGCATGACTGTATTAGAAGAGCATTTCTGAAAACCTGCGAAGACAGATGAACTGAAATTTCTTGGAGGGTGGGAGGCAGCCTGAAATAAATATCAGAGAGCTGAATGGATTCTACGGAATCCAAATTTAAATTATAACCAGACTGATAATTTTGTCAGGCTTTTCCCTAAGGCTTTCCCATGGAGAGAGAGACAATGACAAATTTACCCATCAGTTTCCCCCCCCC
>NW_015386240.1:146240-149845 GCF_001527695.2 Protobothrops mucrosquamatus
TGAAAACCTGCGAAGACAGATGAACTGAAATTTCTTGGAGGGTGGGAGGCAGCCTGAAATAAATATCAGAGAGCTGAATGGATTCTACGGAATCCAAATTTAAATTATAACCAGACTGATAATTTTGTCAGGCTTTTCCCTAAGGCTTTCCCATGGAGAGAGAGACAATGACAAATTTACCCATCAGTTTCCCCCCCCCCCAATGAGGTATAGAAGGAGGAGTGACATTTTCAAAGTATATATTCATAAATTTTATATATATTTGGCAGAAATGGTTATTCTGTTCCATTTAATTTTCAGACATTGTAAACTAGCTGACTGGTATTTGTTCTTGTTTTGTTCTTGTTTTAACTACTATGTCTACTTAGAGCAGGGGTGTCAAACTGCCAGCCTGCAGGCCGGATGTGTCATGCCGAAACCGCACCCACTCCATTGCCAGCAATGGAAAAAAAGTCACGATATGTCGCGACACATCACATGACATTGCGAGTTTGACTTAGAGTTTCATTTCAATTGCTCTGTCACAGTCTCCCACGGTGCTTGAAAAAGTGACTAGAATATATCTTTCCAATTATTTTCCAAGAAGAATGTCCTAGGAGTTTTTTTAAAAAAGTTTTGTGCTAACACGAATAATCCATAATTGAATGGAAAGATAAAACATGAATAAGAATGAAAAAAATATATCAGAAATCAACAGCAGAGTAATTTTTTAAAAAATAAGCTTAGATCAGAACTGCTATTCACTGAAAGCTTTTCTGAAGAGGATGCTTTGAGCTTCTGCAAAAATACCTCTATATAGACAGAAAAAAAAGTTCCATAGCCTCGGCACTATTGCCGAATAGCCTTGCCCAATTCTGTACAGCATAGAAAATAAATGGTCACCACGTGTGGTATCTCATAGTGAAAAGAAATAGTCCTTCAGATAATTCGGTTCAATTGGTTTTCAAAAAAGGAGATCCAGCATAGAATTTTATACCCAAAATTAATACAGAGCTATGCCTCAATTTTTTATTTATTTATTTATTTATTTATTTATTTATTTATTTATTTTTATGGCTTTTAAACTAATAACAGAAAAAGAAAAGGGAAATTATAATGCAAATACATACATTCTTTAAAAAACCCCTATATAAATGCTTTTTAAAAGAGCGAAAAGTGAAAAAAAACCATAAAAGCATAATATAAATTAAGTGTCATGGCAGAACTTATGATCATTCAGTTGGCACATAAGTACACGCAGTTGCATCAGTGAAGGAGTCACCTCTCTTATCTGTATAAAGCAGCAACTTTATGATGTGTTTACTTCATCTCCCAGAATTCCTGAGCCAGCCATGCTGGGAGTTGAAAGACATGGGCCATAAAGTTGCTATAGTTGACCACCCCAGTATAAAGGGATGTTGGAAGCATTTTCCTGCTGCAAAAAATCTGAAGCTTCAGCTTGCCCTTCAGCTTCTCTCTTACTGATTACCCAAGGGCCTGGAGTCTATCTTTTTGAAATTATTCATCCTGTAGACCACTCCCAATTATTCTTGAAATCTATCATTTAGGATGCTGGACTTTCTCACAATCTTCCAATAGCCTTGTCTTTCATATTTTATTGCTAACTTTGAGCCATAAAAAGGATTCCATTGTAACTGATGCAGATCTGTCAGCAGTCTTCCCATTTTTGAGGACAGTCTTACACAGACTATATTAAAAAGTTTAATATGCATAAGCAGAATTGGGCAGGGTTAGCTTTTTCCAGGTTGCCACACCTGGTGCAGTGTCAGGAAAGACATTAGTTGCCACAGCTCTGATTATCTAAATTAATCTCAAGCTCATTTAGTAGGCATGTAACCTCATTGAACATATTGGAAAAAAAATCTTCCCAAATCAGCTATTTCTCTTAGAAATACTATTTTCATCCATTCCTGACAGAACTGCCACTTAACACCAGTTCATATCATCACCCATGGTATATTTCTCTATTACTCAGCCTCTTGATCTTTGGTACGTCAAATTTGCAGGACTAGGATTGCTCAGCCGATTGTAACTTGTATCTTTGGTGTCCATAAGGCTGCATTAGCCCTGAACCATTACCTAGATAGAATAAACAAGGAACTGAGTCTCAAACTTTCATGGGCATGAGAACAACGAATATAAGTCATTGGAAGTTTTTAAGAAGATATTGGAAAACCATTTGTCTGAAATGGTACAGGGTCTCCTGCTTGAGCAGAAGCTTGGACTAGAAAACCTCTAAGGTCCCTTCCAACTCTGTTATTCTGTTATTCATAAAGGATAAAAGGTTTTTTTTTCCTGAAAAACAAGGTTGATTGTATGTGTTACACTTTTTAAAGCCAGCTACTATGGTGCCTTTTCTAGTACACCAGTTTTTCTTCGATGCCTAATAATCTGTATTATATATTATATAAACTGTATCTCCTGGGATATGGAAGGTTTCCCCCCCCCACACACTGTTGTTTAGAAGAGCTGTGGCTTTTCATCTAGGCCTTTGGCAAGGGAGAATGAGACCCTTCACTTCAATCCATGTGATCTGTCTCACTTGTCATCTTTTACTTATTATTGGTTGTATTGTAATCTCTTTGATTGTTGTGAGCCACTCAGTCTCATTGGGAGTTGGGTAGCGTACACATTAATATGGTAAATTGATACTATGTAATTACTTTTTCATATTACGATATGATTTTTCTCTTGAGAAATGTTCATAAAATTAGCTAATATAAATATGGCAACCATTGTCTTGTCTAAAATGTGTTTTGTCAATCGTATAACGTGGTCAATGTTGACAACTGCATTGGCTTCCCTCTGGCTTCCAGGGCCAATGCAATATCCAGTTTTTACTTACAGATCTAAATGTTTGGGACAAGAAAGATTGTGTCTTTCTGCCCACATTTGTTACTGAAGGTCTTATTATGTGCCAAAGCATCCATAGATGTTAGATTGGTAGGCACAGAAGAAAGATTTTCTATAATATGATCTAAATAATGGAACATAGAGTCCTGTTTACTACACTTTAGATGCAAAGAACTTGTGCCCAAAATGTAATTTGGTTTATTTTAATGCTACTTTCTGATTTTATTGTGATAAATACTCTCACTTCCGTATCTCATATTGTTATATATTTGTTTCATTTTCTTTTATGTGAATGTTTTGCTTTTCAGCAACTGGTGAGCAGAGGGATGATTTAGAGAAATGTCAAATAAATTTTATTTTGTCATCCCACATTTAGATCTTTACAGATTGTCCATTTCTGACCCTACCAACTTTCCTAGAATCTGATTGAAGGTCAGGATAGGGGTGATGTGTTTGGGGATATTGTGTTTGCAGACATCATGCCTGTTTCCCTGATATGCTTTGTCCTGTCCACATAGTCTTTGAATTCCTAACAAAGGGGAAGAAAAGTGATATGTCTCTATGTGTATCTATCAACTGAGGATAATAATATTTCATTGCTTATAATCTACAAGAATTTATGTCACAAGTTACATCTAAAGTTTTAAAGTTAAAGTTAAAAATTCTCTTTTGCATTTATAGCATTTGACCCACTAGAATAGCGGGTCAAAGAGACACTTATTGTTTCCCCATGAAAATGAGATATCATTCAT
>NW_015386240.1:149945-162382 GCF_001527695.2 Protobothrops mucrosquamatus
TTTCATCAGCCAGACATACCCTTGCTGAGATTCGAACCTGGGCTGTCTGCATGTTAAGCAGAAGTGTTGCCCCTAGGCCACAGGCTCTTTCTCACTTTGTTAGCTACAAGAGACAGGGGAAGAGGATGAATGCTTTTTGAACACCCTGTCGGCCCAAATATGGGGGAGAGAAGTCTTTTGCCTGTATCAGCTCAATCCATTATTTATTTATTTATTTATTTATTTATTTATTTATTTATTTATTTATTTATTTATTTATTTATTTATTTATTTATTTATTTATTTATTATGGCTTTTAAACTAATAACAGAAAAAGAAAAGGGAAATTATAATGCAAATACATACATTCTTTAAAAAACCCCTATATAAATGCTTTTTAAAAGAGCGAAAAGTGAAAAAAAAACCATAAAAGCATAATATAAATTAAGTGTCATGGCAGAACTTATGATCATTCAGTTGGCACATAAGTACACGCAGTTGCATCATTGAAGGAGTCACTTCTCTTATCTGTATAAAGCAGCAACTTTATGATGTGTTTACTTCATCTCCCAGAATTCCTGAGCCAGCCATGCTGGGAGTTGAAAGACACGGGTCATAAAGTTGCTATAGTTGACCACCCCAGTATAAAGGGATGTTGGAAGCATTTTCCTGCTGCAAAAAATCTGAAGCTTCAGCTTGCCCTTCAGCTTCTCTCTTACTGATTACCCAATGGCCTGGAGTCTATCTTTTTGAAATTATTCATCCTGTAGACCACTCCCAATTATTCTTGAAATCTATCATTTAGGATGCTGGACTTTCTCCCAACCTTCCAATAGCCTTGTCTTTCATATTTTATTGCTAACTTTGAGCCATAAAAAGGATTCCATTGTAACTGATGCAGATCTGTCAGCAGTCTTCCCATTTTTGAGGACAGTCTTACACAGACTATATTAAAAAGTTTAATATGCATAAGCAGAATTGGGCAGGGTTAGCTTTTTCCAGGTTGCCACACCTGGTGCAGTGTCAGGAAAGACATTAGTTGCCACAGCTCTGATTATCTAAATTAATCTCAAGCTCATTTAGTAGGCATGTAACCTCATTGAACATATTGAAAAAAAAATCTTCCCAAATCAGCTATTTCTCTTAGAAATACTATTTTCATCCATTCCTGACAGAACTGCCACTTAACACCAGTTCATATCATCACCCATGGTATCTTTCTCTATTACTCAGCCTCTTGATCTTTGGTACGTCAAATTTGCAGGACTAGGATTGCTCAGCCGATTGTAACTTGTATCTTTGGCTGCATTAGCCCTGAACCATTACCTAGATAGAATAAATAAGGATCTGAGTCTCAAATTTTCATGGGCATGAGAACAACGAATATAAGTCATTGGAAGTTTTTAAGAAGATATTGGAAAACCATTTGTCTGAAATGGTACAGGGTCTCCTGCTTGAGCAGAAGCTTGGACTAGAAAACCTCTAAGGTCCCTTCCAACTCTGTTATTCTGTTATTCATAAAGGATAAAAGGTTTTTTTTTTCCCTGAAAAACAAGGTTGATTGTATGTGTTACACTTTTTAAAGCCAGCTACTATGGTGCCTTTTCTAGTACACCAGTTTTTCTTCGATGCCTAATAATCTGTATTATATATTATATAAACTGTATCTCCTGGGATATGGAAGGTTCCCCCCCACACACACACTGTTGTTTAGAAGAGCTGTGGCTTTTCATCTAGGCCTTTGGCAAGGGAGAATGAGACCCTTCCACTTCATTCCATGTGATCTGTCTCACTTGTCATCTTTTACTTATTATTGGTTGTATTGTAATCTCTTTGATTGTTGTGAGCCACTCAGTCTCATTGGGAGTTGGGTAGCGTACACATTAATATGGTAAATTGATACTATGTAATTAGTTTTTCATATTACGATATGATTTTTCTCTTGAGAAATGTTCATAAAATTAGCTAATATAAATATGGCAACCATTGTCTTGTCTAAAATGTGTTTTGTCAATCGTATAACGCTGGTCAATGTTGACAATTGCATTGGCTTCCCTCTGGCTTCCAGGGCCAATGCAATATCCAGTTTTTACTTACAGATCTAAAAGTTTGGGACAAGAAAGATTGTGTCTTTCTGCCCACATTTGTTACTGAAGGTCTTATTATGTGCCACAGCATCCATAGATGTTAGATTGGTAGGCACAGAAGAAAGATTTTTCTATAATATGATCTAAATAATGGAACATAGAGTCCTGTTTACTACACTTTAGATGCAAAGAACTTGTGCCCAAAATGTAATTTGGTTTATTTTAATGCTACTTTCTGATTTTATTGTGATAAATACTCTCACTTCCGTATCTCATATTGTTATATATTTGTTTCATTTTCTTTTATGTGAATGTTTTGCTTTTCAGCAACTGGTGAGCAGAGGGATGATTTAGAGAAATGTCAAATAAATTTTATTTTGTCATCCCACATTTAGATCTTTACAGATTGTCCATTTCTGACCCTACCAACTTTCCTAGAATCTGATTGAAGGTCAGGATAGGGGTGATGTGTTTGGGGGTATTGTGTTTGCAGACATCATGCCTGTTTCCCTGATATGCTTTGTCCTGTCCACATAGTCTTTGAATTTCTAACAAAGGGGAAGAAAAGTGACATGTCTCTATGTGTATCTATCAACTGAGGATAATAATATTTCATTGCTTATAATCTACAAGAATTTATGTCACAAGTTACATCTAAAGTTTTAAAGTTAAAGTTAAAAATTCTCTTTTGCATTTATAGCATTTGACCCACTAGAATAGCGGGTCAAAGAGACACTTATTGTTTCCCCATGAAAATGAGATATCATTCATGGGCCCTACCAAGCACAGATTGAATTATTACATGACTGATGTTTTGAAAAGTTAATTTGGAGGAAGTTATTGTGGCCCTTCCTTGACTAATATTGTTCATTTTTGCTTTCTCATTTTTCTCTGTTCTTAAGCTTGGCAAGATAGCTTTGCTTCTCTTCTTGAGAAGTTCCTCGCAAAAGAAAACAATATGTGGTTCACAGTCAAGGTTGTGTTGACCCTTACTGAATGTATATATCAGATAAGGAAATTGTACAGTACCTTCCAAGTGCCAGTCCTCAGGCCATCAATCTGACAAGTTTGTGTGTATTTTATTCTCTTCCTGCCCTAGATAATAATATTTGCTACAGCTAATAAGAAACAGCATGCCTTTTTTGTTTTCAGTAACTTTCTTTCTGCTTAAGATTTTTGTAATTTTGAACTACTCAGATTGAAGCTACACCAGCAGCTTTTTAAAGCAGTCCTATTCTCTAGCTAATGTTAAAACTGCACAAGGTAAATAGTGTTTAATTTTAATAGCTTGGGCTTTGACCTAGATTTTTTTTAGAGAAAGAATGCCTCGTCAAAAGAATTGTAATAACTGCCCCTAGCTCTATAATCATGAAGGATAGACTGTAGATAATAAAAAAATGAATAAGTCATCCTAGACTCTTACCACATAATATTTACTTCAAAAAAAGCAGAAATAGAATGTGTAAAATATTTAAGCAAAATTGTAAGATTATAAGGGGGAATATTTTATTTAGGTGTTTAAGATGGGATAGACAGAGTGAATGCCAGAAAACAAAACAAAATATTCCAAATACAACAATAGATTTACTGTTTTCTATTCCTTCCTGATCCAGTATTAGTATTTTCCCCATAATGTCATTCACTGATTGGGCAGCTTATAAGTGTTGTGTCACAGGATAGTTTAATATTTTCCCTGGAGATTTTGCATGGAACATAAATTCTCATGGACATTTTTAACTATTACAGTCCAATTCTAAGTGCTCACTACAGTTATTCTGCCCAGCTGTACAGTTTGAAAGAACTTATATTTCCAACACTACATCTCTTGTTATATATTTACAACTTATTTATTTATTTACAGTATATCCCACCTTTATTTTAACAAATAAGGCATTGAGCATATCCAACACACCCTCCTTGTATTTTGTCTAATAACACCTAATTATAAATCCTAAATAAAAGACTAAGGATGTCTTCCAGGTTTTACTACTGTACATTCACAATGCAAGGCTCATTTTACGATTTCTAATTGTCAATATCTATTTACATAATGAATTAGACTTTTATTTTAATAAAGCACTATCTGAAGGTAAATGGCATGCTCCCTTAGCTTGAATTTAGTAGTTTGAATTTAAGAAGATTAAACATGACAGTTTAAGTCATGTGTGGATTTCACCATAGATTTATCCTTTTATCCTGAGTTAAAGACTAGTATTCTAAATTTCCCATATTCTGGCACACATAACTATGATTTTTCCCCAGTAAAATTTGCCTGAAAGTTAGGTATGCAGCATGAATACATATATCCCAAGGTTGTTTTAATGAATGAATGAAATGAAAATTCCATTCTTCTCTCATCCACCTTTACTTCTGAGTTTTGAAAATATATTTGTTTCAAAATTCCTGAAACATTCCTTTTATTGTTTTATATCTCCCTACTGCTGTTAATAGACTTTCATCCTTACCTACCTTACTCCATGTATTCATAAATGAAAGAATGTTCAAAGCTTGTTAAATGCAATTGTAATATATTACAAGAATATTCTTTTTTAACCACTTCGTCTCCAAATGGTTGTTACCCTTTGTTTTTCTACTGTTGCAGCATTAGTATATCACCCGATGAACTTCACTGTACTGTAATTATTTTAAGATAAACTAAAAACCTGTGGAAAAGGTATTTCAGTCCTTTACCCATTAAAATATGGCAGCCTTCTCCAGTGAGGTATTTGATTGTTTAAAACAAATGTTTTTGAATTTGAGGCTTGGAGGTTTCCAAAGTAATACAGGAAGCTATTTTGCAATACTAGAAAAATATACAGTAATTAAAAAAGAGATCATGAGATTTAAGAAACTTGCTGGCCAACTTATTAATGAAAAGGAACACTTCCCACACTTAAACACCTGTTGCTATAATCACTTCAAGAATGTAGTTCCTAATATCATGCTTCCTTCTCATGTAGTTAGACCAAGTTGGATCTAGGTTTGAAGCTGGTAAGTTGTGAAACTGTGTCCAATTTCTTTTTAGATCATTAAGGAAAGTGTTTTGTTTTCTTCCTTTCAATTGTCTCCAGTTCTTGGACACTATCTGGACAAGTTCCTGCCGTTTTTTTGGCAAGGTTTTTTTAGGAAGGAGTTTGCCATTGCCTCCTTCCTAGGGTTAAGAGAAAGTGACTAGCTCATGGTCACCCAGCTGACTTTGTGCGCAAGGTGAGACTGGAACTCCCAGTCTCCTAGTTTCTACTACGTGAAAATGGCTCCTGATGAGTTTTAAAGTTGGGACTTTCCAAAATTAAGAATTTGAAAAAGGACATTCCAGAAGGAGGTAGTACAATCTATATTGCTAGCTTTTCCCAGGTTCATGCTGAGTCAAAACCATTTTTCATGCTTATATCTATGTTTATCTGTCTCTCTGTCATCTCTCTCGTTCTCTTTCAGTATAGCTGTCTATCTCACAACAATGACTCTGGGGAATGTACAAGCAATCAAACAACAAAAGCTGCAAACAATGACCCAGGTTTTCGAGCAGAATTGCTAAAATTAACCCCAAAACCTGTATTATCCCAGCTTTCTTCATTCAGTTATATCAGTCTACCCTAACCTTTTTATAAGTCTCAGGTAGGATATTGCCATTGCCTTAGAAAAGAAAACCATGTAATATTTAAGGTTTAATTACAGTATTTTACAAAAATAGGAAGCTATCTTATACAGAATAAAATAATTTGTCCAGAAATTCAGCCCAGTCCATACTGGTTGTGAGTGGCTTTTCTTAGTTTCAGAAAGACTTATTTTGCATATCTACATGGAAAATTGAACTAAGTGTTTTATGCAAAGCATGTCTTCTGTAAGTGCTTTTAATAATGTGCATTGAGAAAGAAAGAAAAAAATCAGCACAATTTTTGTTTAAAAATATACAATGCTCTGTTTACTTTTATCCTAATGAAAATATCAGGATTATACATACAAAAAGAAAAAAAAAGCAGGCTGCCCTGGAGAAATCTGCGCTTTATTGGAAGTTCATCAAGATTCCTCCAGAGTTATCTGATGTCCATTGGGCCACTTCCACAATTTTGGGAATAGATACAGAAATGTATGTGTAGGTTTTCCGGATACAGATAATTAAAAATTACAGATTTTCCCTCAATTCTCCATAAAAGGAAAGTGCCAGACATAGATAGAGAGTACATTTTTGTAATCTAAGTTTCAATTAGAAAATAATTGGTATAATAATAATTTTACTAGAATGTTCTTTTCTGATGCTGTTTCACAAAGGCAGAAATGTAAGCAAAAGTTATTAAAGAATATGGTGATATGTTTTGTTTGACTATATGTCTGTTTCAGAATCAAGGATCAGGGCTCCAAGAATAGAATGAGAACTATTACTAACTAGGAGGCATCTGAACCATTGCTATTTAGTTAGTGGGTGGCTGCTGATCCCATTATTTTTAATCCAACTTCCCCCTTCAATATATACTCATCTCAAAGCAGGCATATGTGCACACACCCACATGCCCATGCACAAGTATGCATGTCCACAAAGCCCTACCCACAGAAAGGAAATCACAGCAGCAAGTAAATGGGAGAATGTCGCAGCCTGCAGTCTGAACTAAATACCTTATAACTTGCTGCCAGTGAGTCTCAACCAGGATAAGGATTGGTAAAGCCAGCACGAGTGCATAATAGGAGTGCCTTAAATAGAAAAGGCAGAAGACAAGAAGAAGCAAATTATATATATCCCTTTCAGTTGGGATTCAGACCCTGGTATGGGATGGAAATAACATTAGTCACATTTTTGGATTGACTCTAACAAGAGTGGAATTGGACATCCATCCTTGCTCTACTTGACTTCTCTGAGATTTTCAGTATTGGGATTGTGTCAGAGGATTGGAGGCTGGGCGGCCCAGTCTTGTGCTGGTTGACTTCCTTTCTCCAGGATTAAGTCCAGTCGGTGATGACTAGGGAGGTGAGATCCTGTCTCAGCCCATACTAGGTGGGGTGCCACAGGGTTTAGTGCTCTCTTGTCTTCTATTCAACATCTGTATGAGGTCATAAATTGATGAGACCCAATAGTATATCTCTGCCCCTGGCAAATTAAGCAATGCCCAGAATATCCTCTCTTGGAGACTGTGACAGTCTGGATGGGGAACAACAGGTTTCATTGAACCCTGGCAAGACTGAGTAGCTTTGGATTTTGGGACTTGCCAGTTCTAGGACTATGTCATCTTTAGCACTGGATTGGATTGCACTACTCCAAATGGACCCAGTGCATAATCTGGGGGGTCATCCTGGACTCACAACTCCTGTTCAAAGAGCAGGTGGCAAGTGTGCCGAGGAGGGCCTTTTCACAGCTTTGTGTTGTGTGCCAGTTTCACTCATTCCTAGATTCAGGGACTCACTCAGGGATTCACTCATGCTCTAGTCAGGATTCACTCAGGGCTCACTCATACTCTAGTCACCTCCGAATTGGACTACTGTAAAGCACTGTGCATGGGGCTGCCCTTGAAAATTATCAGAAAGCTTCAGCTGGTGTAGAATGCAGGGGTGTGGGCAGTTATGTGTACTTGTAGAAGAGTACATATACATTCTACTTTTTGAGCTGTACTAATTACCAATTTGCTTCTAAGTTCTACTGAAGATGCTAGTTTCAATCTTTAAAGCTCTTCATGGCCTGGGATGGGTTATCTGAGTGACCACCTCTCCCTAATTATATCATCCATCCATCCATCCATCCCATCAGTTCTGTCAGAGAAGGCATGCTGTTGGTCTTGTCTATTAGGAACTAACCTTGGCAGATCCCAAGAGGTGGGCCTTCTCTGCTGTGGCACCCACCTAATGGAACATTCTCTCTCCTGAATTGAAGTTAGCCCCATTCCTGTTAATATTCTGGAAGTTTCTCCAGATCTGGCTGTGTCACCAGGCTTTGGGCCCTGGTGAAATCTTCAGATGGCTCCATTACTGTAGTTAGCATTCACTCTCTCTAATGGCTTGTTGGTTTTTTTTTAGATTTTAATAATGACTGTTTTTATATATTTATTATTTTAATTAATTGTTGTATGCTGCCCAGAGTCACAATAGCTATATACGATCGATCGATCAATAGATAGATAGACAGACAGACAGACAGACAGACAGACATACTCTTACATTAACATTTCTTTAAATATTTAAAATTTTAAATTTAAAAAATGGATTAACATTTCTTCCTTGAAGTTTTCATGCACCCATAAAGGAATATAAAAATAAAAGAACAACTCATCCCTTATTGCTTTAATTATTGTAGTAATGGAACTGCAGTGTTACCATAAGGGGAAAATAAATAAAATAAAAATGTTTAGTATCAAAGGAAGCAACAAATGCTGCAACTGGTCATAAATGTGAGCCAGTTGCCAAGTGCCTGAAATACGATCACATGACTGGGGGGGGGCAGAATCAGCAATCTTAACTTTGAGCATGGGTCATAAATAGCTTTTTTGAGATGTGTCAAAACTTTAAATGGTCATTAAATGACTAGTCATAAGTTGAGAACTACCTATTTATGATATGATAAGGCTTGAGATATTATGTATTAAAAAGTCCATTACAAAGGTAGAAAATGTGCATGCAGAAAATGGCAATCTAATTGCAAAAGGGCCTGAGCAGCTCGACTATTTCACTTCCCTGTAATTCTTAATATGACAAAAGGAAAACTATTAGATATAAATGAAGAGTAATCACAAACTGTATTTAATTACTTTAATTTTGCATTTTTCTCCATCACTCCACCCATTTGTCAGAGTTTGCTCTCGATGGTTCACTCACAGATTGAATTCAGCTCTTGCTGCGAAAACATTTCTCATTTGTTTCTCATTTTGATTAACATGCAAGGTCCTTCTCCAAGAGCTCTCTCTTTCTTTCGGGAAGTGAGATCTAATAAGACATTTTTGCTGCTATGTTTAGACACTTCAGGAGGTGTGCAACCCTTCCTACCTCATTAGTTTTTCACACTAATATTATTATATTTGTACTAATTATATCAGGGCTAGCTCTTTCATTAGGCAGAATGTGATGTAAAGATACCAAAATATTTTCCATAATGTGACTCATCAAATCCCATGTTGCCCAATTGATGATTATCAGCTAGAAGAAAAACTTATGAATTCTGCTTTTATTATACTCAGTCATCAAAATTTGGACAAGGTCAGTTGAGCATTTGCATAGTTGATAGTCATATTCAGTTTTTCATGCAAAATTAGTGATTTGTTTATTGGAAAGTAGCTCTTTTGACTGGATAACCTGAAATGAGATTGAAGAAAAAAAAATGTTGGAATAGCAATTAAATCCTGTCTTTTTATTTATAGACTGAGTGTTTCTTCATTCTTACTGATTCTGTGACTAGGCAAGCAACATCTCTGGAAAGTGCCAAGTTGGGAAAAATGATCTATAATACTTTAGAGTTGCAATTAAGGATCTTGAGGGGTATGTTAGCTAAACTCAGACATCAAATATATAGTCGGCTATTGCATTTTATTTGTCATAGAAGAGATAAAAGCCTCTTTCCTCAAGTAATGTGTATATTTAATTTAAGGGAATTGCTGCCAGGCTGTGTTTCATTCCACAACATACAGTCCATTGTGTGCTGGGTAATAAAAGCACAGTGCTGATATTTGGAAAGCTGATATGGCAGAATAGTAAGGCCATTGATTCTCATCCAAGAAGTAAATTAACAGGACACATTTTCTTCAAACATTTCACGAATTAATTAATGCAGCTCAAGAAAACTTTAGAGGCAGAAACACTTTTTGTTATTCTTTAGCTATACATAAACATCTTTTAAACTAGGGAGATTATTTGCTCTATTTTATAAAGTCAAGTTAAACGTAAGCCCTGAAACAAACACATTTCTCATTAGTCATTTTGTGAGGGATCAAAAGGAAGGAAGTATCTTGTTTTTAAGTAGAGAACAACTTATTTTCAAAAGAACAATGTCTCTATGTTCTCAGGATGAGATGATGGCCTAACTAAGCAAAAAGGAGATTGCCACCAATAAATCATGGTGTCCATAATGTCTTAGGTTGAATTGTGAGAAATTTGTGTAATGGTTTAGGTGGGGTTATACCCTCTCCTTGTCTTCACAAAGAAGTTGTGGGCCCAATGTCTAACTGTAACACAGTTTATCATTAGAGTAAACTTGACTGTAAGTTACTAAACTCTTGCATTAATTCAAATCAATTCTCATTGATTGGTTTAATATTGCTTTGTTAGACATCATAAGACACAGGTAAATTTTCAAGTTCTATGGGAACTATTGGACAAGTTAATTCTTCTAAAGCAGTGTTTCTCAACCTTGACAACTTTAAGGCATGTGGACTTCAACTCCCAGAATTCCACAGCCAGCAATGCTGGCTGTGGAATTCTGGGAGTTGACGTTCACATGCCTTAAAGTTGTCAAGGTTGAGAAACACTGTTCTAAAGGGAGTTTTTTTGCCAAATGGGCCTTCTTCATTTTTTTTTCAATGAGCCACATAGAGAACTTGGATACAATTAACAGTTATAGGTCTAGCTTTAATACTGTTATTAATATATAATATTATATAATATGTTAATAATGTGGAAACAGACTGTTGATTTCTTGCTATTTTTTCCATCATTGAGAGGAAACTTGTGTTTTCCAGAAAATTTAAACAATTGTTCCCACCATCAATTCCCATAGACTCTGCTGCCTGGAGCTGGAAGAGCTGAAGTGAAGGCCTCCAAGTTGCTTATTGCTAATTTACTCCTTCTATCAATAGTAACTATAACTTATATTAAGTAAACCAGAATTCTGCAATTTGTTAAACAGCCCTATTCAGATTACTGGCGAATTTAATTTCTCTCCTTAAAATGTGCAGTAAAGCACAGTTCCCAAAGTTCATTTCACTGCTAAGAAACAGCTGTTTTACTTATTTCCATGTCATAATAACCACAGGGGAGGGGGCAAAAAGGGGGAAATATTTATCTCCCTGACATCCATATTATAATCAGTATTAAGACCTATAGCAGTAAGATTTAATCTCTGAAAACTGCATTTATATGGCATTTTTTTCTTTTTCCATTCAGTTATATCTGATTCTTGCACACTCCCTGCAATTTTTCTTGACAAGGTTTTTCAGAAGTGGCTTGCCATTGCCTCCTTCCTAGGACAGGGAGAAAGTGACATTTAAATGGTAGTTCTGTCCAAATATTTAGCAATAATGTTAACTTACAGCACTGCCTGCAAAGAGTCATGAAAACAATCAAGCATTCCAATACCTGTCCCATCCCTTTTGTATCAGAATTGGTGTCACACACACGTATAAAAGGGCAGGATTTTAATCACAATACTGCAACTGCCATCTTGACTATCCAGGTAGTCCTCAATTTGCAAGCACTATTGGGATCAGAATTTATGCATAAATGGTTGCTGATGTCATGTATTGAGTTATCACATGACCAGAACTGATTTTACAACCATTTTTACAATGGTCATTAGTTGAGGCAAGCAGTCCTAAATTTAATTCCAACATAAGTAAGGGTGGTATTTGCTGGAAACTGGCAAAAAACATCACAAATTGCAACCACATGAATGTGAATGCTGAATCTAGCTGGAAATGCAAGTCAGTTGCAAAGTGATCAAATATTGATCACATGACCATGGGGGGAGAGGCATGTTTGAATTAGGTTATAACTGACTTTTTCAGAGACTGTTGTTAATTCAAACTGTCATTATGTAAATGGTTGTAAGTCAAAAACTACCTGTACTGACATACAAACACACACACAGATATTGCTGTGAGGTAATTAATTTCATGGCCTGTAATATTGTATGGCTTCTTTCTTTAAATAGAACAAAATCCCATGAAGTTACTATTCCTTATAGAAACTAATAGAGACTCTTCAACATGTCCAAATTCTTTCTTTTCTTTTTCAGCCCCAGCTTGATTTTAGTTACTAAGGCTTTTCTAGACAAGAATAAAACTGAAGGAATCTAAAGGAACAAAGTATAAAAAGCAATCATAGATGAACTATTTAAAAAGCTGATGATAGATCAAGGAGACACTGGGTAAAAAAAGAGTTTCTTCCTGCAAAAAGCATATTCATTTTCAATACATAAATATAGATTGAATGGTTCATGAACAGGAAAGTCTAGCCTGGCATGTATCCAGGTCTTTTAAGCACTTGAGGTTGTAGCTGAATATTAGTGCATATAGGCAAAGCTGGCGGTTTCTAAACACATTGCCACTATGATACTTATATTTGGTTTTTAATTTGAGCTGTCTTTTTTATGTGGCTACTTGTCGTGAGTGGTTTCTGATTGCATTAGTTTGCATTTTTACATTTTGTTTACTTCATTGATCTGCAAGCCACTTTGAAAATATT
>NW_015386240.1:162549-172545 GCF_001527695.2 Protobothrops mucrosquamatus
GAGGTTGTAGCTGAATATTAGTGCATATAGGCAAAGCTGGCGGTTTCTAAACACATTGCCACTATGATACTTATATTTGGTTTTTAATTTGAGCTGTCTTTTTTATGTGGCTACTTGTCGTGAGTGGTTTCTGATTGCATTAGTTTGCATTTTTACATTTTGTTTACTTCATTGATCTGCAAGCCACTTTGAAAATATTTGCTGGTACAATAAATAGAAAATTCTTTTTTTCCCTATCAGCAGCATTGCCCTGGCTGTGTGGCTTGTTTAGATGGGAAAATGGCCATAAAAATGTCTTCATTCATTTGGTGCTGCTCATTGTTTGATATGGCCAATGTTTCCAGAATAGTTTTTATGAAAGCATGTAATCTGTCTATCAGTATGATATGATAGCATAACTTGTTATGAATTTTATTTGAACTTTTAACTTGTTCTCATCTGCCTCATGTTTTTGCAGTGCTATATGTAATGTTATTTTATCAAGACCAGATTGATTTTTATAGCCAACAGGTTCTGGGGAGACCAGTTCACAGTCAGCCTGCAAATCCACCATCTGACTTTGTGTCTTTGTGTCTCTTATGAACTCTCAGACCAAATGATCCAACAACAAGGAATGTAACTGAAGGTATACTACAAGTAGCCCTCAACCTA
This sequence comes from Protobothrops mucrosquamatus, assembly GCF_001527695.2. Classification (NCBI taxonomy): domain Eukaryota; kingdom Metazoa; phylum Chordata; class Lepidosauria; order Squamata; family Viperidae; genus Protobothrops; species Protobothrops mucrosquamatus. The sequence goes on from NW_015386240.1 coordinate 163,201, forward strand.
TGACCACAATTGAGCCCAAAGTTTCTGTTGCTAAGTGAGACATTTATTAAGTGAGTTTTGGCCCATTTTATGACTTTTCTTGTCACGGTTGTTAAGTGAATTACTGCAGTTGTTTGGTTAGTAACATGGTTGTTAAGTGAATCTGGCTTCCCCAATGACTTTGCTTGTTAGCAGGTTACAAAAGGTAAAAACATGACCTCAGGACACTGCAATCATCATAAATATGAGTCAATTGCCAAGGATTTGAATTTTGATTGTGTGACCATAGGGATGCTGCAATGATCATAAGTGTGAAAAACAGTCATGAGTCACTTTTTTCATTGTCATTGTAACTTTGAATGGTCACTAAATGAACTGTTGTAATTTGAGGACTACCTGTGTATGCTTGAGACCCAGTTTGAGAAGGAAACAGGCTAGAAACTGGGAGTTTGTGAGTTCTGGTCCCACCTTAGGCATGAAGCCAGCTGGGTGACCTTAGGCCACTTACTCTCTCAGCCCTAGGGAGGAGCAATAGCAAACCATTTCTGAAATCTTGCTAAGAAAGTTGCAAGGATTTGTCCAGGCAGTCACCAGCAATCAATATTCACACACACACAGACACAAACAGACACACACACACATTGGGGAGAGAGAGAGAGAGAGAGAGACAGAGACAGAGACAGAGACAGAGAGAGAGACAGAGAGAGAGAGAGAGAGACTATGTTGACTCTATGATCTATGTTGAGCTCATTAGGAAAAAGCAAATATAAATATTGTAAATACATAACCAACAACATAGCCAACATCAATAATCAAAGCAAGCCAATTCTTACATTAGTTTAAAAATGATTAAACCAGTAAAAATGCTCGATAGACATTATTTTCCACAATAGGAGCTGCAAAGTGCTCCTCTGGCCACAATCTGTCAAAGTCATGCCTAAATCAGGGCTGCATCATAGATTCTAACCATGCAGCAACATGGGGGAAAAAAAATCCTTAGTAGCTTCCTCAGATGAGATAAAAGCATACAGACCAAAGAATCAATAGAAACTGCAGGAAAATCCATTAGTGTCAGAGCTAATTCTGTTTGCATTTTCCACAAAGCCTGTGACATCATTGAAAGGGGGGTGTTGCTGTAATGAAAAAAAAACCTCCAACTTATTAGTAATGCATATCTAAGTAGAAGGCATTTACTTATGTATGGGACGGTTTTGCTACTGCTTGCTGTCTCTTCAGAATGGTGTCCAATAAAACTTTAGCACCAAAGATTAAAGTGCAAAGTTGTCCATGACACCATCTGCCTTATTTAGGCACTCTCACAGCAGTGTTATTTTAATATCGAGGGCTCCATTGTCCTCTCTGTTCAGGAGTCCCCTTTGTTCTGGTCCTTTGGTTGCTGACATGTATGCACAGCAAAATAGTAGAGAATGGGAGGGAGCAGAGCAGAAGGATAGAAAGGGCTCTGAATATGAAAAGCTGTTTATTGTTTTTCTCCAATTCTCATAAACAATAGGTGTCTAAATCCATATTCTGGTAATTGAAATACCTTTGTCTGGATCTGTCTTGCTGTATTGCATTTCAGAAGAATGATTAATATTTCAGAGTGCAAGCTGTGTCAAGGAAGGGCTTAGGTTCAAATAGGTGTCTGCACCTTTCAAGTCTTAAACAAAAAAGCTTGAAAAACAGGAAATGTAGGGTTTGAATTGACCCTTCCATGACACACCTTCTCTCTCTCTTTACACAGACACACACACCTTTTACAAACTATCCTTTGGAATAGTCTTTTATTCTGAATTTTAAGTTCTCATCTAATTCAAATATAAAGGAAATAGAGCTGTGTTGTTCTTTTAGATTTGCTTTTAAAACTTATTGTCATATATTTGCCCTTAATTTCCTTTTTAGATACAAGCTTCCCTTGGGTACAAATGACTTAGGAGAATTCCTCATCTCACTGGAGCAATGAAAGTGAAAAGATCATTTAATCAAATTTCTGGAGGAGAAACAGAAGTTCTCTAAAGGTTTCTAATGGCTGAAATTCACTCCTTTTATCTACCACATCTCTTACGATCCAATCCTAATATTGTTCCACTGGGTGCAATGAAACAGTGTCCGTAAAAAAAAAAAAAGTGGGAAGGTATCCAGAGATAATTCTGCAAAGTGATCCTCTTTTATTAAAAAAAAACAAACCTGGAGCTAGGGAAAGAACAATTTTATCTTTTCTATAAGAAAAAAAAAGTGTCCTGAGGAAGACCTGCTCAGCACATCTTCACATTCTCATCAACCTCGCCCCTCCCCCACTTGTTGCAGAATTCTTAATTTATATTTTCTCAAAGGATATTTAAAATGCATTAAGCTGGAATTGTCTATATCTGTTATGGAAACTAAAGGAAAACTAAAGTGCACTAAAGGAAAATAAAGAGTCACTAAACTCCTCCTAGGTCACTTCATTTCAAGGACTTGCTTTGTTAATACTGGAAACTAAAGAATACCAGAAAAAAAAAATTACACTATGAAGAAAGAATTCTTGCACCTCCCACTAACATATTTCCTGTTTCTTTGTCTGTCTAGAGTTGTAAAATAGTATTAATAATGATAATAATAGCAATATTCTGGGACAATACCTTTCATGTCAAGAAAAGGTTTAGCTGAGATTTTCTGACTCATGCCTAATTTCCTGTGCTAACATTCTTCCAAAGAATGTGATTTGTCATACAGCCTCAAACAAATAACGGATCAATGTTGCTAATGCGAAATAAGCAACGTGCAGAAACTCCAGATCCCTTCAGCCCTTGACTCATGCCCAGATGTCATTTAATATTCAACTGCTCATTCTTTGCAGAAATGTACAGGTTAAAAATAGTTCTGTAACAATTAATGCACTTATTATTATAGCTGCACAACATGGTTGGGTTTTCTTCGCTCTCTATTTGCTTTCTGATATTAAAAAAGAAGGCAAAATCAAGGAAAGCAGGTGGAAGGGAACGGGGAGTGAAAAAAGAGCTTTTCTTTCTGAGGTTTAAGTGAGGTCATAGTTTCATTTGAGAACACATATCAAGTGATTTTCCATGCTGTTTAGCAGACATGTCCTTATCTGTAGATCCCATACTTAGTAATATTAAAAAATGCATAACATTTTAGATCACCCTGTTTCAAATATTCTTCAGAAGCATCGCAGCACTCTAAAATCTACACACTTTACATAAATATACACTCTACATAAATTATAATGCACAGATATATGATTCTCCACCACCTTGCCTCCAACTAACAGGACATTAAGTAGGAGCTGGTTTTGTTTGAACTCATTTGATGTCCCACAATACAATAGCAATAGCACTTAGACTTATATACCGCTTCACAGTGCTTTACAGCCCTCTCTAAGCAGTTTACAGAGTCAGCCCATTGCCCCCAACAATCTGGGTCCTCATTTTACTGACCTCTGAAGGATGGAAGTATGTATCTACATATTATAAGAGATCTAGAGACCCTTCTGTCTAGATTAATGAGTTCTCTCATTAAGTATATTTTCTAAGACTATTCAGTTTGGAGATGTCTGAGTGTACTTCCATGAGACTTCATGAGCCTAAGCATTCTTGTGTCAGAAGCTGGGATTTAGGGTACACTTTTTAGATCTATTAAAAGTGTCTTGCATCCAACTCTTGTATTATACACAATACAATATATACGTATATTGTTACTGGTGGTGGTAACTATTAAATTCCTCAAGTTGTCTGGACAAAACTTTTCTTAAAAGGGTGTGTTATGAGAAAGTTTTGATGAGCTAAATTATGTTTATGCTCCTGTAAAAAATCTTAAATGTTTCTATATAAAAGTTCCTCACGGCTTTTATCAATGTGCAAAATTAGGTAATGAAAAGATTAAGCTTTCGTTGCCTATTGAATTGCAGATGTGTGTATTCAAGGTTTTTTCATTCTGTTGGGAAATGGGCTTTGGAAAAGGGCAGTTCTAAAGATCAGGAAGAGAAGGAATTCATTGGCTTCCTTTCAGTATCCTTTTGTTTATGCATGCATATAGATACGTACATCTTTGATCAATTGTTCACTTTCCAATATTTTGTTTTTACCTTTTTAAAAGCTTTTAAAAGCTTTTCTGGAAAAAAAGAGGGGGAAAAAAAGAAAATGGAGATTTTGTTCCCAAGTCCTCTGCATAAATAGCTGACATATTGTTTATTCTCAGAATTCATGGTGATTATGATTTTTGTTGCTTATTTCAAACTTCAGCCATAGAATTTATGTCCTGCCAATTGCAGAAGCAATAAAAGAAGGCAGAAGAAAAAGGAACACATATTGGTAAATTGCTATTAGGGATAATTGTTTAGTTTTCTTCAATGAAGGTGCCTTTTTATTTGAACTAATTAAACACAATGTCAATTTGGATTTGCTTTTGCTATCTGTTCTGAGGTGTGATTGCACTAGAATGAAACTCTTCTGTGTGACACTGTACTTTCTTTTCAAAGTCTTACTTCTAATAGCCAGATTGCTATTAATGAAACTCTGAAGGTCCTGTGAAGACATGTTCCTGCTTAGGTATATTGGTAGACATTTCATGCACTGAATTCCAAACATTCTGTGTGAGTCATCGGATCTAGAATTGAACATATTGTATTATTTTTTCAATGGACTTACCTTAAGGCATCCTTCTATCTGTGCTGTCAACATTTGCCATTTCAAAAAAACAGAGAAAGGTTGTGGTCCTGTCAGTTGTTCGTCTTTATACAAAGCTTGAATTTAAAAGCTATATTTAAAATACATTTTAATATATTTCAAATTATTTCAGTGGTGCAGTTTTTGCTCAGTTATTTTCTATTTAACCAAAGAGCATAAACATTTTCAAATTCATTTCACAAGGAGCTGAAGAAAGCTAATTATGTCTGTGTGCTTTGAAAATTACTTTAGATGTTTCATTGTGTAAGACTTGCACAATAATACTGAACTTGGTTCACAGATGATTTCTAATTACATAAATTAAAAATCTACAGATTTCTGCAATAATGCTACTAGACAATGAAATAGGCCGGCCTCATTCAGCTACCGAATTAGCAGTTGCGCTAGGAGGCTAATCCTGTATCTGTCAGCCTGTTCCAAATTAGCAACATCCATCTGTAACAGACTGTCAGGAATGTTCAAAGACAAATGCCAGGGCCATACCATAATTTTTCCATCTCCCTTTCTAAGTAATACCAATGCGGAAGAATTCTAATGATGATTTTGCACCCTAATATAACAGAAATTGGAAAACAGCTATCAATTCAAAACAAAACAACAACATTGTGAATAATATTATGACAGAAATGATGTTGTGTTAGATCTAATAGTTCTGAACACAATGCATAGTGTCAAGTCATGGCAAACCATAGCCTTGCTTTCCTCCAATTGGAAACTACAGTTATTTTAGGCATAAGGAAACAATACTGTTTTCTACGACTCTGGTGATGCAATACATTTGTTTGTGTGTAAAAGAGTGATGCCATAATGTGTGAAGGGATCATGGTTTCTTTGAGATGACAAGCAAACAAATTATTTTTCCTTTTATGAAATCTTGTCTCATGTACTGATATAAGAAAATTGTACTGTTTAAAAACTAAGAAGCCCAGCAATACATATAATACAAGTCAGACAAAAAATATGCTAGTTCAAAAACTATAAAAATAAAAGCTTGGTGAAATGGGAACGCATCCAGAAAAACATGACTATTAAAAGTATTGAGAATATCTCAAAAATATTGTGACTCTCCATAGACATTTATGCCTATTAAAATCCATTTTCCTCTTTCAGGATTTTCAGTACATTTTAAATGTTGTCATGGAGGCTACAAGCTGCTCCATGTTTCTTAGGTTGTTCTATAATATTTTTTAATCATTTGGTAAATGGGTAATGATATACTCTTGATGGTTTAGGAAAACTTAAGCTTTACCTGTTCTTTTTTCTCCTTTGCCACCAAGAATTAATGCTGGTACTCTGAAGAAAATAAAATGTTTTATTTTTAATTTTTAGCATAGCATTTGCACACACTTAGTCTCTGATCAGGAAAATCCAAATACCCTTTGAATAATTATTTGAATTATTTCTTCAGTTGATCAAACTGGTCACATCTGCTTGGAAACTTCTTCACCCATGGTTTCACCTACTTTTTATTTAAATAGTAATAAATAACTTGGAATTTGTCATATTCTGTTAAAATCTAATGTTTTCCACCTGGAATGTCCAACTCAGAATAGAACATAGAAACTTCCATGGTGACAAGTTTAGTTTGGCCATACTATGGTCGTTATCCATAAAATCCTCTTGAGTCTATGCTGATTTGGGGCAAATCTTGACTGTCTATTGCTATCATCAACTATTTGACCCATTTAATATTACATCCTAGATAATAAGACTGGACAATTCTGTTTGTAAATATGTCATCTCTGTTCAGAAGTTTCAGGGTGATACTTTTTTAAAAAGAGAGATTGAAGGGTTGTTTTCTTTTTAGTGTGGAAAATACCAAGTATACCGTAGCATGCATATGAAGACTGCATAGTTAAACAGATCTTATCTGAGCTGTCAAACATATAAATAGTTCATTTATTAACTGCATAATTTGTACATAAATCTAAATAATATTGTAAAAGATACAGCATCGTTATTTTTAGAATTTTCAAACACATATTCTAATATTCATCCTCTAAGAACAGAAACAACACATTTCCTTATTTTCTTTATCCATGCCATGTGAATACTTGTATTAAGTATACACTAATGTACACACCAGTATACTGTATATATACATATACATACACACCAAACTAACTGGAAACAATGTTCAGGAGATGGAATAAAGTTCTTAATTCAATTATAAATTTCAGTCCAGGTTCATTTGAAGAAGGAGCTGTATTAAGGGATACTAAAAAGCAAACAAGCATAGTAATTTCTATAGACAATTGTCTCAGAAAGCGCTCCTAAAAATGTTCAGTTTTTTTCTGCCCATTCATGGAAATGCATTTGCCAGCAATATGGACTCACTTGTCTTTGAAAGATTAGACAAAACTGAGGACATGCACAGGTTTTGTACAGAAGAAAGAGGAGGAAATAAAAGTATCATGGTGCTGTAGATCACTCACACAATGTTGGACTTAGCTCATTAATTCCATCACTTGAAAATAGCAGGATAGTTCCAGATTCACTCAAATCTGCACCAGTCCCTATAGTTTTTTCATATAATTGAAATGTTTCCAAATTTAAAAATTTTCCCCATAGTCCAGTTATTAACTGTTCTTTTTTTTAAAAAAAAAGTTGATTAATAATCAAACAAATAATATAGAAACAGAGGCGCGGCCATGCCGGTGATCTTGTAGATTGAAGATTTCTGCTGGCAAGCCTTTCCTTAACAGGTAGTACAAATACGCAGGGATTGTTGCCCCATGAAGCAAATGTTGCTAAGAAAAATTCCATTGAACTTGGTGACATGAAGCCAAACTTCAAAATAACTATTTCTTGTTGAAAATGGTTGTCTTGTAGGAAAGCTTACAATAATAGAGTACTAAATGTCATTCTTTGTGAGAGCTATATGGGAAATCCTATCTTTAAGACAAAGAGAGAAAGGAAAGGGATAGGCTGAATGCCTCCTTAAGGGCCTGGCCAATTGGGTGTGTACTCTAATCAGAGTTTATGACTCATGTAAGAGTGTAAAATAATTTTTGCTTATAAGATTTTTCTGAAGGCAACATTCCTCCAAACTATGTATGTAACATTGTTTTTTAAAGTCAATAAGTATATTCCATAGCAACTGTTCTAAACATAAGGGTCTTAGAACTTTACAAAATCTATTTAAGAATGTGCTGTATTTTTCCCAAGTAAAAGTGATTAGAACACTAACCATCACCACTTCACTTTATAACGCAGAAATGGACTACACTTTCCAGGTTTTTCAACGTGACCTTTGTTACAGAGGGGCCACAAAAGTAAAGGGAATTTTGGCGTTTCAGCTGCACTTGAAGGGAATCTGCTGAGTGCTGACTTTCATTCTTATAGTACATGGTCAGGAGGAGAATTGCAGAAGAAAAATCTTCTCTGGGCAAATAAAGGACTTTTCTTTCTTGTGAAAGCATTCCTGAAGATTCAGTTTGAGATGCAGACAACACAGACTCATTCCCAACAGCCTGCACCTATGTTCAACAGTGAAGGGACACAGGGCAGAAGACATCCTGCAGAAAGCACAGCTCCACAACACAGTACTTTCAGCAGTTCCAAGAAGGCTCCACATCCATTTACACTACTCAGGTGACCCTGATGACACAGATAAACCTCCAGGTGGCCTCAAGGACTCTATAAAGGAATACAAATGACCAGCTATCTGCAAGGAATAGAAATCCTTCCATTCCCCACCATTCCAGTCAGAGGTGAAGAAGCTTCTTGAATGAGAAGCGAAACGTCTTCAAAGAAAAACAAGAAAGTCCAGTTGCCTCTTGAAAAAGCACCTTTGGGACAACCATGACCTGAATGACTGAAAATCTCAATAGAGTAGACAGAGAGGCATGTTATAGTCACATATGTTATTAATCCACTATTTTGAAATGTACACATTTGGTGAAAAAATAATGTATTTTGACATTTTTTGCATTCTATGCAAGTGAATTTTCAGTTTACATTCCTCTTGGATCCCACTTCAGTTTCCAGGCATTTGATATGTAGATGGTTTCTCTTTGCTCTAGTTTCAGCATAACAGAACCATTTTGGTTGTATGTGTGGTAAACTTTGGGAATGATTGTGATGGATATACATGTTTGGGAATGATTGGAAAGAAACTATAATCTTTGACTGAACTTTTGGAAATCTGTTTGGTTTCACATAATATGGTTAAAATAATCACAGTTCCCTAATAGGGGAATGCATGCAGTTATGTTGAATTATAGATCATTTTGCTTGATAAACAGTGACAAATATATCTTTTATGTTAATGTGTGTGTGTGTGTGTGTGCGCGCATGTGTGCGTGTGCATATGTGCTAAATATATAAAGATTATATTAGTAAGTTAAGGAAACCTATATACATATTTATAATTTTAAAATAAATTGGATTTTGGAATGGATGAAAATTACTTTTAAAACTATGGGAATGCATAATCATATACAGTATGTTTACTTTAGTAAGTAATTAAGAGTAATTTAGTAAGAGTAATTAAATCATGAGATAAGTAAATACAATAATAGAAATCATAATCCTCAAAGAATTACTCAGGGAAAAATTATTGATGACTGATCACATCAATCAGTAGAAATACTCTGGGTAAACCTACTGAAGAAAGATAAATAAAATTGAGGCATGATGCTTGCTTGCTTATTGCGATTTATACACATCAGAAAGTATA
>NW_015386240.1:172724-179563 GCF_001527695.2 Protobothrops mucrosquamatus
GGAAAAGACATAGCACTTTATGAACCATCAACCTTCTTAGGTTCTTTAATATTTCCAGACTCTTGTATCTACTGAATCTGGCTTCTTGGATCTCTTTTTGCTAAGTTGAAGCAAGACTTAAATGTGTTCAGCATTAATACATTTCCCAAAGACTAAATGTGGACACATTACTAATATGTTCTTAAAATGTTGTGAGTTCACTATGGATTTACCTCAGATTAATAAAAATTCTCTGAATCAGTGCAAATAATATAAGAACTGGTAACTAATGCATTGTTGGAGTCCAACAAAAGATCAAATCTGCTGATTTTTATTTTGTTAAAAAATCTAAGTTGGTACTTAAAGAATATTTGAAGACACTAATAAAAAAAAAAATTCATCTCATTCAGAAATCAGTGTATCAGAATCCTTATCTCATTGAAGAGATTGTTTTCACCTAGCACATCTGGGAAACATCTATATTGTAGGTCATGTTTAGACTTCCATAGACCTGAGACCAGCTCTCCAAACTCACTTCCAAGCCATAACTATTTCTCCTAAGCATATTCCGAACCACTCCTCCTCCACTTTTTAAAACCATTTACACCATCCTGCTCTGTCTCATATCTACATAGCTGATTGAAAGAAACTGCAAAAAAATAGGGAGGGAGAGGGAACGAGGGACAAAAAAAAGTCTAGATGCCGTCCTTTTTGCACTATTGTAAAGGAAGGGATTCAACATATTGCTTGTCATCTGTTCCACAACTTCCTCAAATACATGATTGTGAACTAATAGAATAGTGATTCAAAACAGTTTGACAGTACCTTTGCTTACCTTTGTGTGGCTTTGATCATTCTTGTGGCTTTGACCACGCCCACAAGTGAAATAAGTTTATGCTTGTCTGAACTGGGGAAAAATTGCCCACCACTGTTTATTGCTTTCTTCTTTGTGAACAACAAGAAAGTAGAAAGGAGGTAACACAATACCCTCTTATGATTTCATTTCTTATTTTTCATTCGCAAAAGTGATTTATTTATATAAGATTGAATAATATTTTCATTAATTTACTTTTTATCAGGAGTACAGTGGGTGGAGTGGTGATGTCATAAGGCAGAAATTTCTAAAAGGCAAAAACAAAATGTTCAGTCTGTCCTTGCATTTTTACATTTTTGTTGGACAGACATTCTAGCATTTTATTGGCCATTTAGTCTATTGAAGTTTTAACCCACCTATATTTTTTAATTTCACATTAAAAATACATGGGCAATCAGTCCACCGATACAAATGTGCGGGAGGTGTTGCTGGGAACTGCATTTGCAAGCTATGTTCCCATGGACTATGCTTTCCCTGCCTTAACTTTTAAGTATATAGGTAACATTCATTCATAAGTGATATATATATATATTTAAGTATATAGGTAACATTCATAAGATATATATATATATAACAAAATAAAAATGCGAACACCAGGAGAGTATAAGACAATTAAAAGTTTAGTAAAAAACTTTTTACTAAATAAATGGGACGGTGGGAAGGATGATTTTCAACAAGGGGAGACGATGAGTTGTAAAAGACACTCCATCCGAGATGAGAGGAAACATCTAGAGAGTGATTGTAAACCTAATGAGGTGATACGCCCCCATGGTGGTTTGACACGGAAAGGCAGCAGAAGTAAGGATAGAATGATAGCCAAAGGAGTTAATGAGGATGTTACAATTATTGGTTACCACGGCCCTATCACGAGATCTAGGGCCCGGATGCAGGCGTCGGTTTATTTATAACTGCTTTTCCCATTGATTGACTTTGTGCCCTGAGGATGTCGGAAGGATCCGACGAAAGCTTAGCCCCTATGATTGTATGCTTTTAAAAGTTTTTAAAGGTTTTTTACTAAACTTTTAATTGTCTTATACTCTCCTGGTGTTCGCATTTTTATTTTGTATTATGGATATTCCCAGGAGTCATTCGTCTGTCTTTTATGTTATTTGCAACCATATATATATATATATATATATATATATATATATATTCAAAATTTGGAATGCTAACAAAGAATTAAGGGAGTTAGCATTCCAAATTTTGAAAAACATATATGATGTCGCAGTTAAGCGACTGCTGCCTGTGGATGGCTTTGGATTGAGCTGATGCAGGCAAAAGACTTCTCTCTCTCCCATATTTAGGCTGACAGGGTGTTCAAAAAAAAAAAGCACTCATATATATATATATATATATATATATCAAAAATTTCTTTAAAAATGTGATCCCTGGGTAATTCCATATTAAAACAGTGAAAAACACACGAGCACCAGGGAATGTGGTAAAAAATTTTGGTTTAATGTTAAAATTACTAAAACTACTAATAAAACCAATTAAAACGCCTAGCTTTCGTCAGCTATCTGCTGACGTCCTCANGAAATGTAGGGTTTGAATTGACCCTTCCATGACACACCTTCTCTCTCTCTTTACACAGACACACACACCTTTTACAAACTATCCTTTGGAATAGTCTTTTATTCTGAATTTTAAGTTCTCATCTAATTCAAATATAAAGGAAATAGAGCTGTGTTGTTCTTTTAGATTTGCTTTTAAAACTTATTGTCATATATTTGCCTTTAATTTCCTTTTTAGATACAAGCTTCCCTTGGGCACAAATGACCTAGGAGCATTCCTCATCTCATTGGAGCAATGAAAGTGAAAAGATCATTTAATCAAATTTCTGGAGGAGAAACAGAAGTTCTCCAAAGGTTTCTAATGGCTGAAATTCACTCCTTTTATCTACCACATCTCTTACGATCCAATCCTAATATTGTTCCACTGGGTGCAATGAAACAGTGTCCGTAAAAAAAAAAAAGTGGGAAGGTATCCAGAGATAATTCTGCAAAGTGGTCCTCTTTTATTAAAAAAAAAAAACCTGGAGCTAGGGAAAGAACAATTTTATCTTTTCTCTAAGAAAAAAAAAAGTGTTCTGAGGAAGACCTGCTCAGCACATCTTCACATTCTCATCAACCTCGCCCCTCCCCCACTTATTGCAGAATTCTTAATTTATACTTTCTCAAAGGATATTTAAAATGCATTAAGCTGGAATTGTCTGTATCTGTTATGGAAACTAAAGGAAAACTAAAGTGCACTAAAGGAAAATAAAGAGTCACTAAACTCCTCCTAGGTCACTTCATTTCAAGGACTTGCTTTGTTAATACTGGAAACTAAAGAATACCAGAAAAAAAAATTACACTATGAAGAAAGAATTCTTGCACCTCCCACTAACATATTTCCTGTTTCTTTGTCTGTCTAGAGTTGTAAAATAGTATTAATAATGATAATAATAGCAATATTCTGGGACAATACCTTTCATGTCAAGAAAAGGTTTAGCTGAGATTTTCTGACTCATGCCTAATTTCCTGTGCTAACATTCTTCCAAAGAATGTGATTTGTCATACAGCCTCAAACAAATAACGGATCAATGTCTAATGCGAAATAAGCAACGTGTAGAAACTCCAGATCCCTTCAGCCCTTGACTCATGCCCAGATGTCATTTAATATTCAACTGCTCATTCTTTGCAGAAATGTACAGGTTAAAAATAGTTCTGTAACAATTAATGCACTTATTATTATAGCTGCACAACATGGTTGGGTTTTCTTCGCTCTCTATTTGCTTTACTTTCTGATATTAAAAAAGAAGGCAAAATCAGGGAAAGCAGGTGGGAGGGAACGGGGAGTGAAAAAAGAGCTTTTCTTTCTCAGGTTTAAGTGAGGTCATAGTTTCATTTGAGAACACATATCAAGTGATTTTCCATGCTGTTTAGCAGACATGTCCTTATCTGTAGATCCCATACTTAGTAATATTAAAAAATGCATAACATTTTAGATCATCCTGTTTCAAATATTCTTCAGAAGCATCGCAGCACTCTAAAATCTACACACTTTACATAAATATACACTCTACATAAATTATAATGCACAGATATATGATTCTCCACCACCTTGCCTCCAACTAACAGGACATTAAGTAGGAACTGGTTTTGTTTGAACTCATTTGATGTCCCACAATACAATAGCAATAGCACTTAGACTTATATACTGCTTCACAGTGCTTTACAGCCCTCTCTAAGCAGTTTACAGAGTCAGCCCATTGCCCCCAACAATCTGGGTCCTCATTTTACCAACCTCTGAAGGATGGAAGTATGTATCTACATATTGTAAGAGATCTAGAGACCCTTCTGTCTAGATTAATGAGTTCTCTCATTAAGTATATTTTCTAAGACTATTCAGTTTGGAGATGTCTGAGTGTACTTCCATGAGACTTCATGAGCCTAAGCATTCTTGTGTCAGAAGTTGGGATTTAGGGTACACCTTTTAGATCTATTAAAAGTGTCTTGCATCCAACTCTTGTATTATACACAATACAATAAATACGTATATTGTTACTGGTGTGGTAACTATTAAATTCCTCAAGTTGTCTGGACAAAACTTTTCTTAAAAGGGCGTGTTATGAGAAAGTTTTGATGAGCTAAATTATGTTTATGCTCCTGTAAAAAAATCTTAAATGTTTCTATATAAAAGTTCCTTACGGCTTTTATCAATGTGCAAAATTAGGTAATGAAAAGATTAAGCTTTCGTTGCCTATTGAATTGCAGATGTATGTATTCAAGGTTTTTTCATTCTGTTGGGAAATGGGCTTTGGAAAAGGGCAGTTCTAAAGATCAGGAAGAGAAGGAATTCATTGGCTTCCTTTCAGTATCCTTTTGTTTATGCATGCATATAGATACGTACATCTTTGATCAATTGTTCACTTTCCAATATTTTGTTTTTACCTTTTTAAAAGCTTTTAAAAGCTTTTCTGGAAAAAAAGAGGGGAAAAAAGAAAATGGAGATTTTGTTCCCAAGTTCTCTGCATAAATAGCTGACATGTTGTTTATTCTCAGAATTCATGGTGATTATGATTTGTTTGTTTTCATTAGTGTTATATTTGATCATATAATATGAATGTTGTTTTTTTTGTTGCTTACTTCAAACTTCAGCCATAGAATTTATGTCCTACCAATTGCAGAAGCAATAAAAGAAGGCAGAAGAAAAAGGAACACATATTGGCAAATTGCTATTAGGGATAATTGTTTAGTTTTCTTAAATGAAGGTGCCTTTTTGTTTGAACTAATTAAACACAATGTCAATTTGGATTTGCTTTTGCTATCTGTTCTGAGGTGTGATTGCACTAGAATGAAACTCTTCTGTGTGACACTGTACTTTCTTTTCAAAGTCTTACTTCTAATAGCCAGATTGCTATTAATGAAACTCTGAAGGTCCTGTGAAGACATGTTCCTGCTTAGGTATATTGGTAGACATTTCATGCACTGAATTCCAAACATTCTGTGTGAGTCATCGGATCTAGAATTGAACATATCGTATTATTTTTTTCAATGGACTTACCTTAAGGCATCCTTCTATCTGTGCTGTCAACATTCTCCATTTGCCATTTCAGAAAAACAGAGAAAGGTTGTGGTCCTGTCAGTTGTTCGTCTTTATACAAAGCTTGAATTTAAAAGCTATATTTAAAATACATTTTAATATATTTCAAATTATTTCAGTGGTGCAGTTTTTGCTCAGTTATTTTCTATTTAAGCAAAGAGCATAAACATTTTCAAATTCATTTCACGTCTGTGTGCTTTGAAAATTACTTTAGATGTTTCATTGTGTAAGACTTGCACAATAATACTGAAGTTGGTTCACAGATGATTTCTAATTACATAAATTAAAAATCTACAGATTTCTGCAATAATGCTACTAGACAATGAAATAGGCCGGCCTCATTCAGCTACCGAATTAGCAGTTGCGCTAGGAGGCTAATCCTGTATCTGTCAGCCTGTTCCAAATTAGCAACATCCATCTGTAACAGACTGTCAGGAATGTTCAAAGACAAATGCCAGGGCCATACCATAATTTTTCCATCTCCCTTTCTAAGTAATACCAATGCGGAAGAATTCTAATGATGATTTTGCACCCTAATATAACAGAAATTGGAAAACAGCTATCAATTCAAAACAAAACAACAACATTGTGAATAATATTATGACAGAAATGATGTTGTGTTAGATCTAATAGTTCTGAACACAATGCGTAGTGTCAAGTCATGGCAAACCATAGCCTTGCTTTCCTCCGATTGGAAACTACAGTTATTTTAGGCATAAGGAAACAATACTGTTTTCTATGACTCTGGTGATGCAATACTTCGTTTGTGTGTAAAAGAGTGATGCCATAATGTGTGAAGGGATCATGGGTTCTTTGAGATGACAAGCAAACAAATTATTTTTCCTTTTATGAAATCTTGTCTCATGTACTGATATAAGACAATTGTACTGTTTAAAAACTAAGAAGCCCAGCAATACATATAATACAAGTCAGACAAAAAAATATGCTAGTTCAAAAACTATAAAAATAAAAGCTTGGTGAAATGGGAACGCATCCAGAAAAACATGACTATTAAAAGTATTGAGAATATCTGAAAAATATTGCGACTCTCCATAGACATTTATGCCTATTAAAATCCATTTTCCTCTTTCAGGATTTTCAGTACATTTTAAATGTTGTCATGGAGGCTACAAGCTGCTCCATGTTTCTTAGGTTGTTCTATAATATTTTTTAATCATTTGGTAAATGGGTAATGATATACTCTTTTTTTTTTTTCAATATAAAATTTTATTGTTTTTATCATAAACGAAAAAATACATCACAAGTATTACACAATGATTTATCCCATCCCCCTACCCCCCAGACTTCCCAAACCAAACCTAGGCTAACATTCAACTACAAGTAAACAGATATTAATATCTCTAACTCCAAACTCTAAACTTAAGCAATCCATCTCCTC
>NW_015386240.1:181271-184914 GCF_001527695.2 Protobothrops mucrosquamatus
TCTCACCTACATCGTCCATATAGGACGACTCGGGAACTCAACTCCTACCCCGGGCAGCTCACCGATCCCCTTATGCCCAGGGGAAAGGTATCAAGCCGTTTGGCAGCAGATGCTGGCTGTCAAACCGGCTTTTACGCAAAACAGGCGGGAGGCAGCAAACAGCTGCGACCAGCGAAATCGCCTGCCACCGGAAGTCCCCTCGGGTAATGATATACTCTTGATGGTTTAGGAAAACTTAAGCTTTACCTGTCCTTTTTTCTCCTTTGCCACCAAGAATTAATGCTGGTACTCTGAAGGAAATAAAATGTTTTATTTTTAATTTTTAGCATAGCATTTGCACACACTTAGTCTCTGATCAGGAAAATCCAAATACCTTTTGAATACATTATTTCTTCAGTTGATCAACTGGTCACATCTGCTTGGAAACTTCTTCACCTATGGTTTCACCTACTTTTTATTTAAATAGTAATAAATAACTTGGAATTTGTCATATTCTGTTAAAATCTAATGTTTTCCACCTGGAATGTCCAACTCAGAGTAGAACATAGAAACTTCCATGATGACAAGTTTAGTTTGGCCATACTATGGTCGTTATCCATAAAATCCTCTTGAGTCTATGCTGATTTGGGGCAAATCTTGACTGTCTATTACTATCATCAACTATTTGACCCATTTAATATTACATCCTAGATAATAAGACTGGACAATTCTGTTTGTAAATATGTCGTCTCTGTTCAGAAGTTTCAGGGTGATACTTTTTTTAAAAGAGAGATTGAAGGGTTGTTTTCTTTTTAGTGTGGAAAATACCAAGTATGCAGTAGCATGCATATGAAGACTGCATAGTTAAACAGATCTTATCTGAGCTGTCAAACATATAAATAGTCCATTTATTAACTGCATAATTTGTACATAAATCTAAATAATATTGTAAAAGATACAGCATCGTTATTTTTAGAATTTTCAAACACATATTCTAATATTCATCCTCTAAGAACAGAAACAACACATTTCCTTATTTTCCATGCCATGTGAATACTTGTATTAAGTATACACTAATGTACACACCAGTGTATATATACATATACATACACACCAAACTAACTGGAAACAATGTTCAGGAGATGGAATAAAGTTCTTAATTCAATTATAAATTTCAGTCCAAGTTCATTTGAAGAAGGAGCTGTATTAAGGGATACCAAAAAACAAACAAGCATAGTAATTTCTATAGACAATTGTCTCAGAAAGCACTCCTAAAAATGTTCAGTTTTTTTCTGCCCATTCATGGAAATGCATTCGCCAGCAATATGGACTCACTTGTCTTTGAAAGATTAGACAAAACTGAGGACATGCACAGGTTTTGTACAGAAGAAAGAGGAGGAAATAAAAGTATCATGGTGCTGTAGATCACTCACACAATGTTGGACTTAGCTCATTAATTCCATCACTTGAAAATAGCAGGATAGTTCCAGATTCACTCAAATCTGCACCAGTCCCTATAGTTTTTTCATATAATTGAAATGTTTCCAAATTTAAAATTTTTCCCCATAGTCCAGTTATTAACTGTTCTTTTTTTTAAAAAAAAGTTGATTAATAATCAAACAAATAATATAGAAACAGGCGCGGCCATGCCGGTGATCTTGTAGATTGAAGATTTCTGCTGGCAAGACTTTCCTTAACAGGTAGTCATTTGTTAATACAAATACGCAGGGATTGTTGCCCCATGAAGCAAATGTTGCTAAAAAAAATTCCGTTGAACTTGGTGACATGAAGCCAAACTTCAAAATAACTATTTCTTGTTGAAAACGGTTGTCTTGTAGGAAAGCTTACAATAATAGAGTACTAAATGTCATTCTTTGTGAGAGCTATATGGGAAATCCTATCTTTAAGACAAAGAGAGAAAGGAAAGGGATAGGCTGAATGCCTCCTTAAGGGCCTGGCCAATTGGGTGTGTACTCTAATCAGAGTTTATGACTCATGTAAGAGTGTAAAATAATTTTTGCTTATAAGATTTTTCTGAAGGCAACATTCCTCCAAACTATGTATGTAACATTGTTTTTTAAAGTCAATAAGTATATTCCATAGCAACTGTTCTAAACATAAGGGTCTTAGAACTTTACAAAATCTATTTAAGAGTGTGCTGTATTTTTCCCAAGTAAAAGTGATTAGAACACTAACCATCAACACTTCACTTTATAATGCAGAAATGGACTACACTTTCCAGGTTTTTCAACACGACCTTTGTTACAGAGGGGTCACAAAAGTAAAGGGAATTTTGGCGTTTCAGCTGCACTTGAAGGGAATCTGCTGAGTGCTGACTTTCATTCTTATAGTACATGGTCAGGAGGAGAATAGCAGAAGAAAAATCTTCTCTGGGCAAATAAAGGACTTTTCTTTCTTGGGAAAGCATTCCTGAAGATTCAGTTTGAGATGCAGACAACACAGACTCATTCCCAACAGCCTGCGCCTATGTTCAACAGTGAAGGGACACAGGGCAGAAGACATCCTGCAGAAAGCACAGCTCCACAACACAGTACTTTCAGCAGTTCCAAGAAGGCTCCACATCCATTTACACTACTCAGGTGACTCTGATAACACAGATAAACCTCCAGGTGGCCTCAAGGACTCTATAAAGGAATACAAATGACCAGCTATCTGCAAGGAATAGAAATCCTTCCATTCCCCACCATTCCAGTCAGAGGTGAAGAAGCTTCTTGAATGAGAAGCGAAACGTCTTCAAAGAAAAACAAGAAAGTCCAGTTGCCTCTTGAAAAAGCACCTTTGGGACAACCATGACCTGAATGACTGAAAATCTCAAAAGACAGAGAGGCATGTTATAGTCACATATGTTATTAATCCACTATTTTGAAATGTACACATTTGGTGAAAAAATAATGTATTTCGACATTTTTTGCATTCTATGCAAGTGAATTTTCAGTTTACATTCCTCTTGGATCCCACTTCAGTTTCCAGGCATTTGATATGTAGATGGTTTCTCTTTGCTCTAGTTTCAGCATAACAGAACCATTTTGGTTGTATGTGTGGTAAACTTTGGGAATGATTGTGATGGATATACATGTTTGGGAATGATTGGAAAGAAACTATAATCTTTGACTGAACTTTTGGAAATCTGTTTGGTTTCACATAATATGGTTAAAATAATAACAGTTCCCTAATAGGGGAATGCATGCAGTCATGTTGAATTATAGATCATTTTGCTTGATAAACAGTGACAAATATATCTTTTATGTTAATGTGTGTGTGTGTGTGCGCGCGCATGTGTGCATGTGCATATGTGCTAAATATATAAAGATTATATTAGTAAGTTAAGGAAACCTATATACATATTTATAATTTTAAAATAAATTGGATTTTGGAATGGATGAAAATTACTTTTAAAACTATGGGAATGCATAATCATATACAGTATGTTTACTTTAGTTCCACTAAGAGTAATTAAATCATGAGATAAGTAAATACAATAATAGAAATCATAATCCTCAAAGAATTACTCAGGGAAAAATTATTGATGACTGATCACATCAATCAGTAGAAATACTCTGGGTAAACCTACTGAAGAAAGATAAATAAAATTGAGGCATGATGCTTGCTTGCTTATTGCGATTTATACACATCAGAAAGTATA
>NW_015386240.1:185280-189644 GCF_001527695.2 Protobothrops mucrosquamatus
GGAAAAGACATAGCACTTTATGAACCATCAACCTTCTTAGGTTCTTTAATATTTCCAGACTCTTGTATCTACTGAATCTGGCTTCTTGGATCTCTTTTTGCTAAGTTGAAGCAAGACTTAAATGTGTTCAGCATTAATACATTTCCCAAAGACTAAATGTGGACACATTACTAATATGTTCTTAAAATGTTGTGAGTTCGCTATGGATTTACCTCAGATTAATAAAAATTCTCTGAATCAGTGCAAATAATATAAGAACTGGTAACTAATGCATTGTTGGAGTCCAACAAAAGATCAAATCTGCTGATTTTTATTTTGTTAAAAAATCTAAGTTGGTACTTAAAGAATATTTGAAGACACTAATAAAAAAAAAATTCATCTCATTCAGAAATCAGTGTATCAGAATCTTTATCTCATTGAAGAGATTGTTTTCACCTAGCATATCTGGGAAACATCTATATTGTAGGTCATGTTTAGACTTCCATAGACCTGAGACCAGCTCTCCAAACTCACTTCCAAGCCATAACTATTTCTCCTAAGCATATTCCGGACCACTCCTCTTCCACTTTTTAAAATCATTTACGCCATCCTGCTCTGTCTCATATCTACATAGCTGATTGAAAGAAACTGCAAAAAAATAGGGAGGGAGAGGGAACGAGGGACAAAAAAAAGTCTAGATGCCAAGTCCTTTTTGTACTATTGTAAAGGAAGGGATTCAACATATTGCTTTTCATCTGTTCCACAACTTCCTCAAATACATGATTGCTGAACTAATAGAATGGTGATTCAAAACAGTTTGACAGTACAAAAACTTATCTTACCTTTGCTTACCTTTGTGTGGCTTTGATCATTCTTGTAGCTTTGACCACGCCCACAAGTGAAATAAGTTTATGCTTGTCTGAACTGAGAAAAAATTGCCCACCACTGTTTATTGCTTTGTTCTTTGTGAACAACAAGAAAGTAGAAAGGAGGTAACACAATACCCTCTTATGATTTCATTTCTTATTTTTCTTTCGCAAAAGTGATTTATTTACATAAGATTGAATAATATTTTCATTAATTTACTTTTTATCAGGAGTACAGTGGGTGGAGTGGTGATGTCATAAGGCAGAAATTTCTAAAAGGCAAAAACAAAATGTTCAGTCTGTCCTTGCATTTTTACATTTTTGTTGGACAGACATTCTAGCATTTTATTGGCCATTAAGTCTATTGGAGTTTTAACCCACCTATATTTTTTTAATTTCACATTAAAAATACATGGGCAATCAATCCACCGATACAAATGTGCGTGAGGTGTTGCTGGGAACTGCATTTGCAAGCTATGTTCCCATGGACTATGCTTTCCCTGCCTTAATTTTTAAGTATATAGGTAACATTCATAAGTGATATATATATATATTTAAGTATATAGGTAACATTCATAAGTTATATATATATATATATTACAGACACTGTGGTTTATATACTTGTTTGTTTGATGATCTCCCAGACTCCTGAATTATACAGCAGTTATACTCTATTTTTCAAGTCACTGTTTCTAGCCTTGCATGAAAAATAAAAGTCTTTGTTTTTGTAGGGAAAAAAGAAGAAGAAAAGAAAAGAAAGTCTGGCTTCAAATCTTGAATTCAAGTCAAATATTTCACAGATTTCATTCTAGTTCCATTACAGTAATTAAACATCAAATGAATACATGTTAGAAAGAGCTGAGATAACTCTTCTGCATTTGGGCTTAGAGTTCACCTATGATTAGCCTTCCTCCATCCAAGAAACCACTTATTAACAAGTCTGCCCATGTTGTATGACTCACCTTCAACATGTATTTCTGAGGCAATGAGATGTTTCTGAAAAAGTAAATTACTGATAAAATGCTGAATTGGAATCAGAGCCTTTGCTTATCTGAGAGTAAAGTTAGAATTAACAACCATTACATATAGAATAGTTTATATATGTGAACTAAAACAGTAAGTGTTTGCATTTTGGGGAAAGCATGTGAGTATCATTTAAATGTAGGTCTCCTGAATATAGCTTACATCTATAAATAAAAGACTGACCACAGAGACCTGAACAGTCATAACTTCAGGATTAAACCAGTGCTGAAGGAATGAAAGAATATGATCTGGATTTTTGTTCCTATTATCTAGCCTGCATCTCTGAAGTTTTTCCTATTTAGAAACAACAGAATTTTTTTCCTCTGGATAACCTAAGAAGAACAGTTTAAAAACAACTTGCAAACTAATATAGGAGCATTTAGCTGACCTTAACTGATTTCAGTAACGCTAAACAAGACCAGTCCTAGTTAGTACTTGGATGGAAGATGGTCAGGAAATCCTGTAAATGTACAAGTGGACTTTTTTTAGACAAGAGAAAAACAAGAAAATAACTGGAACAAAACAAGCTCTCCTTATTCACAATGACCTCAGTTAGCAGCCACACTTGGATAGGTTTATCTCCTTCTTAGCATTAGGCATATTGTTGCCTTTTCATGTGCTGTTTCCCTCTGAATCAAATCCATCGAGTGCAGGACACATGGAGGCTACTGCTTTGTTGCTATTATCCCATCACTTTCATACTTGGACAGCTGTGCCCACATGATTGCGTTTGAAGTGGTAATACAGGGCTGTGTCGGTTATGAGTTGAGCTTTTCAAGTGACAGCACTGTGGGGAGCTGGCCATATTTCTGTAGTAATATTCATGTCTGATGGTACTGAAGTTAAGAGATGTATTTGCACCTTATGAGAAATGCATTTTTGATGGCAGAAAGAGATGCAGCAGACTGGCTTGTTAGAAGCGCATGACTAAACATTCCATCAAGAAAATGTTTTATATTTATATATATTTGGTATTATATTGCATTTTCCCCTTAACATGAATATATAATATTTTCCACACTCTGCTTCTGTTAGATTGCTTTGTTCCTAAAATGAAATAAATATAATACTTCATTTCATCTAAATGGTAGCTATCTATCTAAAAATATTTGAAGATTAGAAATGTTTTCCTACTGCTAGGAAAGTTTGACTGACTAGTTCTAAGCCAAACTTAGTCAACTCTGTATTCTCAAATATGGTGGAATTTAGCTTTCGTAGATTTTTATCCACACAAACAGTGGCCCATGATTATGGATAATAAATGGTATTTTAGCATCTAGAAGAGATATCTGACTGGGAAAGGCTGTTCAAAGCAAAAAAATAATTTAAAGTTAAGAACCATTTGGTTTTCCTACTAGATCATGTCAATTTATGATGCTTAACTTTGTCCCTACTTTCAGTTTTATATTTTAATTTGGTATCCTGGCATCTCTTCAACACAGGTTACAAATGTTTGTCTGTGGGAACCACTGCCTAGCGACATTGCTACTTGGCTTGAGCATCATTTCAATTTAAAGGGGGGGAAAGCTGCTTTGGAGGGTCCAGCGGCTTTACCCTTATCAAGCTCTTTAAATCCCATTTTCCAGAAACATGCTATGAAGCACCTTTTCCCTTTCAATCTGAAACATTACAGAGCCCTAATCACTACCCTCTACTGTTCTGTCTTTTAGATTATGTCTCCTTTATTGGCACAATATTTTCAAAATTGTTTAAAAAGCAATGGCCAGGCTTTGACAAAAGGTATTCCCCATTGTTATCTTTTAGGAAGTGAACTGATTGCCAGTTAATTACCTTGGTACAATTCCAAGAGCTATTTCTGACATAGAGGATGATCTTGGGTCTTCATTAACGAACTAAATGTCTGTCTTCTTCAGATGTTCCTCTTTACATGTGTTCCTGTCAATGGGAGGCAGGACAAGCTGGGAATTCATATCAGCAGAAAACTGTTTTCTAAGCCACTCCTGGGAAAACACCACAAAACTCTTCTTGCAGTGTTTCCTCTGAAACAGCCACTGAATCAAAAGTTAATTGATTCAGCCTATGAAGATTTAAAATCACCATGGGTAGTGTGCATAGAAAAAGCCTAAATTTTCCTTGACTTTTAAAAACTGCTTTCATATTATTCATCTAAAATCCATCCAGGGAATCATAGGGAAGGGGAGCCAGGATGCAATCGGGTTGAATGCTATATATATATATATATATATTGTTTTTCAAAATTTGGATTGCTAACAAAGAATAAAAAATTAAGGGAGAACTGGAATAGCGGGCCAACAGGGTGCACCAAACTCAAGATATATATATTCAGGGCTTTTTTTCAGCCGGAACGCGGCGGAACCGCGTTCCGGCACCTTTTTCCGGGCCGGCCGCACCGGAAATAGCCCCTCCCACACCGGAAATAGCCCCTCCCAAATTTTACTTGCATTCCTGTTCTCTAAAGGGGCGGTCCTAGGGTTTGATGAGGGCGTGGCCAGGTTTGAGTTCCGCCACCTTTTC